>NC_139250.1:34367278-34632123 GCF_977018435.1 Lepisma saccharinum
AAATTGGTTTCGAATGGAAAAAAGGTGTTTGTGAAATCGCCAACAAGAATTGAAATCTTCAAAAAGGAAAATCCCCAAACACCGTTGCCACCCACACCTGTAGTTACGCGGTGGGGAACATGGCTTAATGCTGTTGCATACTATGCAGAAAATTTTGAAGAATTTTCATCTGTTGTTAATGGACTGAATAAAGATGATGCTTCTTCAATTGAAATTCTTCAAGGTAACGTTGAGTGACTCTACATTAAGAAATGACCTGGTTTATATTTCTGCAAATTTGAGTTTCCTATGTAATACGATCAAGAAACTAGAAGCAACGGACATTCCTTGTCAGAAGCAGTTAAAGAAGTTCGTGAAGTGGAGAGCAAGCTCAACAAACTTAATGGACCAAAGGCACAATTGCTTCGCAGAAAACTCCAAGATGTCATGGCAAAAAATTCCGGCTTTAAAATGATGTGTAACACATTTCGAATGTATTGGACGGTGAACAGGAAGACAATATTGGATATTTAAGTGTGAGTGAAATATCATGCCTAAGTATGCAAGGTTGACTTCATGTGATGTAGAACGAACATTTTCGCAGTATAAGGCACTGTTTCGAGACAATCGTCAGTCCTTTGTAATGGGCAATTTGAAGATGACAGTTGTGGTGTATTGTAATTCACCATTTTTCAGCAAAACATGCTAATTTCATCTGGTGAGTAGAGCTGTTTTAAGCAGAAATTTTCAACATTTTTAGCACATAAAATGCATATTTTCCATGTTTAAGTACATAAAGTGTAAATATTTTCCATATTTTGAGCACATAAAAAATTAATATTTTTCTGATTTTTAGCACCTAAAAATCCGAGCCCTAGTTATAACTGTATCTTTAGTCAAAATGAAAATAAATGTCTGATGAAAGGAGCGTGTGTTCTCCTGAAACGTCACAAAGAAAAACTGTTTTCTTATGCTTGTAATAACCGTAAACTAGAGGAAAATAAATATATCTTAAATGTTCCAAGAGATTGGATCGGTTGGCAACATGTGGTGGTCAGGACATCCCTGAATTGCCACTGATGAGAAACAGCCACAGCAGTACTTGAAAAACACAATATGCTGACCAAGGCAGAATTTTATTTTATTATAAAACATAAATTTAACATAACGTTTCAACCTTCTAGCAAGGTCTTCTTCAGACTCTGCACCTAGTACAAACGTAACAAGGTACAAAACAGGACGATATATATATACACAAAAAAACTCCCCTCCAGACTATTAGAAAGTTGTTTTCCTAGAACATTCTAGCAGGTGGCCTTCCCTTGTCAACTGTAGTTTCACTGACAGGCAAACATAAACATTTTCTTTCATCTGGAATGTGGTTGGACTCTTTATCTCACGCTCTTTTTCCTTTTTTCTTTCTTTCTTAATTCTTCTTCCTTCTTCTCTCCTCTTTCTCTCTTGTCTTTTCCACTCTTTTAACATCTTTTTCTCTCTTGTCCTTTCCACTCTTTCTAACACCTTCTTCCATTCTTTGTTTATCTTCAGTCCCCCATTTCAGTTCATTGTGTCTTCTTCACCTTTCTTCTCTATTTCCTTGGCCTCCTTCCATTTTCTCACTCACTGCTAGAATGTTCCAGGAAAACAACTTTCTAATAGTCTGGAGGGGATTTTTTTTGCTGTGTGTGTATATATCATCCTGTTTTGTACCTTGTTAAATTTCTATAGGGTTTTCCAATAAGGGCGGGTCGATGTTGGCAGCCTGTGGCAGCCATGTTGTTTTGGTGGCGTCTGTCTAATCTGTTGTTTCTTTTTCAGGCACTGATGCCAAATCACCATGGCAAGTTACACGATTGAGCAGCGCGTCCAAATGATAAAACTTTATTATCAAAATGAGTGTTCGTTAGTGCAAACGTTGCGCGTGTTGCGCCCATTTTACGGCAGACGCGGTAGCCCTTCAAACTCGACTCTCCAACGTTTGGTGGCCAAATTCGAGACGACCGGTTCGGTAAACAATCAGCCAACACCCGTACGTCAAAGGAACGCCAGATCGGCTGAGAACATCGCCGCGGTCTGTGCAAGTGTGCAGGAGAACCCGAGGCAGTCAATTCCTCGCCGTGCACAAGAACTCGGCCTTTCGCAGACTTCAACTTGGCGAATTTTGCATCGGGACTTGGGCCTACACCCGTACAAGATCCAACTGACCCAGGAGCTCAAAGTTAATGACCATAGACAACGCCGTTTGTTCGCTGACTGGGCTTCGGAGCGTTTGGAAGAGGACCCCAATTTTGGCCGAAAAATCATATTTAGCGACGAGGCGCATTTTTGGATGATTGGCTGTGTTAATAAGCAAAATTGCCGTATATGGGACGACTCCAACCCACACGAGGTTCACCAGGTGGTATTGCATCCACAAAAAGTTACTGTTTGGTGCGGATTTTGGGCCGGCGGCATCATTGGTCCGTACTTTTTTGAAAACGACGTTGGTGAGGCCATCACCGTCAACGGCGAGCGCTACAGAACGATGATAACCGATTTCTTTTGGCCCAAATTGAACGATATAGACATAGACGACATGTGGTTCCAGCAGGACGGCGCTACGTGCCACACAGCGGACGCCACAATGGACATTCTGCATGAACGATTTGAAGGTATGGTTATCTCTCGCAGAGGTGACGTGAATTGGCCACCAAGATCGTGCGATTTGACCCCGCTAGACTTTTTCTTGTGGGGTTTCCTGAAGTCGCAGGTCTATGCCAATAAGCCGCAATCGACCGATGCCCTTAAAGTCAACATCACCCAGGCCATCGCTCAAATTCAGCCGGATCTATGCGGCAGTGTCATTGAAAATTGGACCACTCGGATAAGTGCCACCGTGAGAAGCCACGGCGGACATTTGAACGATGTTATATTCCATACATAATGGCATACATGGGCCTTTCAAATAAAAAAAGAATTTAGTTCATACCTCACACACAGCTTGTTTTATTCCATTTCAACATCGACCCGCCCTTATTGGAAAACCCTATACTTGGTGTGGAGTCTGAAGAAGACCTTGCTAGAAGGTTGAAACGTTACGTTTAGTTTATGTTTTATAATAAAATAAATTACTGCCTTGGTCAGCATATTCAGTTTTTCATATCACGGAAACAAGGCTTAATGGTGTTATAAAAAAGCAGTACTTGCTTCATTTGAAAAGTCCCCAAACCATAACACATAAGAATGTAGTGTTAAAGAGGGTTTTTTTTTTTTTTTTTGACAGGACGGAGCGCCATCAGATATGCAAACTTTGAGAGACATTTCTTCATGTTCAATTCCCTGGTTAAATGATAGATGGGGGACCTGTTGCATGGCCTTTTTGTTCCTTCAATCTAATACCTTTGGGGACATGTTAAGGCAATTTCACATGAAGCAAAAATTCTGTGATATTGACCATCTGAGAGAACATTTGCTACTTGGCAGAGGTGGCTAGAAGTGTGCATACAGGAAGATGGACAACATTTTATAAGTTATGCTAATAAACTGTTACTGGTTAAAGAAATGTTGTTAAACACCTTCACTGCATTCTCACAAAATTCTAGCCTGATCTGATACGTCACATCACCCCCTTTCCATTAAAAATTATTGAGTTGAATTCATTATGGCAAGACATCTGCTTGACACACACAAATATGGTTTCCCTTTGGCATAACCTCTTTCCATCATGAACAATTACACTCAGAATAATTCCTTCACAGTTTATGCGGAGAATTAAAGGACCTTGTGCCCTCCCAGTGTAATGTAGGAAAGTGTAAAATCCGGGAATGTAAAATCAGGGTTACATCATTAACATTTTAAAGGAAAACTCGGTGAAACGACACACTGTATTTAGAATGGAATACTTATATTTTAATATTTTAGAGATGGGACCGATTCATCGGTAGTCTATCAGGATCGGTCAATATAGGTAAATTGGTGTATTGGTTTATCTATACAATTTCAGATAATTTTACAGATCAGATATGTCTATAAATATCTTATAATTTAGTGCAATATTCTGCCATTTTGTTATAATTTTTACACATAACATCCCATGTCCTACTTTTCTTAAAACTAAATCTCTAAATATGCAGTTTCTCTTGCATTGGAGTCATCTGGTAACACACATTTATTAAGGGGGTGAATGAACCATTTTGATTATTCACGGAACATTTGGATTTTTTTATCAGATTGGTAGAATATCGGTTATTAGTACTGGTCAAAATGTAATATCGACCCAACCCTATAATATTCATAAAAACTCAATAACTTTTAATTGTTACAATGTTATTGATACGAGGAGGTATCAAAAAGTTTTGCCTGTTGAGGTATAATTTGTTTAATAATGGAAAGATTGAAACAATGAACATACATATAGTTTGCCTGTAGTGTCCTCTACTCAGAGTTACCCTTCCACACAGTTGCATCACGTTCGATGCATTTGTGCCAGCGTTTTATCCAGCCCTCAAAACCAGTTTGGAAAAATTCCACAGAACATGCCCCACTGTTCAGAGCTGTTTTAAACTCCTGTAGGTCATCGAATCTCATGCCACGAAGCACAGACTAAGCTCAGACTTTATGGTATCCCAAACTCTCAATCATTGCATGTACTGACCCTGAGGACATGTGCACTGCATCAGAAATTTCCTGGATGGTGATGCATCTATCTTCTCAAATGAGCTCATCATCCCTGTGGCGGGTATCGTCGGTCAACGACGTTGATGGCCTGCCACTCCTTGTCATGTCCACACTTTCGATTTCTCCCACTTTGAACTCAACTACTTAAGTCTGAGCTAAGTCTGTGCTTCGTGGCATGAGATTGGATGACCTACAGGAGGTTAAAACAGCTCTGAACAGTGGGGTAGGGAGTGTTCTGTGGAATTTTTCCCAACTGGTTTTGAGGGCTGGATAAAACACTGGCACAAATGCATCGAACGTGATGGCAACTGTGTGGAAGGGTAACTCTGGGTAGAGACACTGCAGGCAAACTATATGTATGTTCACTGTTTCAATCTTTGCATTATTAAACAAATTATACCTCAACAGACAAAACTTTTTGATAACCCCTCGTAGAATCAGAAATCACTTTCAAGTGGTATCAGTTCAGCATTAAAAAAAAAAATACTGATCTTCTCAAGAAGGGTAATCAGTGAAAACAGAGCTCCAGTAAGATGGTAGCTGTGTTCTCAGTGATTTTTTCAAAAGAAACAAAACAAACAGTTTTATTTGTTTTAAACATGTTTTAAACAAATAAAACGTTTAAAACATAATGCCAAGAAAACTTATTTTCTAAGAATAATGATTAATAAGGAATCTGTCAATCATCCAAGGATGGACTGTGTTACTATTACAAAGGAAACACTTGATTAACTTCTTACAATACCATTTATGTTAGTCTAAAATCTCACATGTAGGCTGTTCAAGAAGCTTCAACTAACCCACAGTTGCCAGGTCGCACTCAGTCAACGTGGTAGCCACTCTGTCGGCCTTTTTTTAATACAACATTTTGTAGTGAATGTAACTAAATATTGACATTAACAACAATGTGTACATTTTGCAGTGAGCGAGGAACAAAACGATTTCATCCATGTAGTATTTAATTTTAAAAATATTTTAAACACCTGTAAAAAACAGCCAGGTGTTTTAAACGTGACCCACGAATATTCATCACAATATGTTTCTTTGTTAATTTCAGCAACTGAACAGATTTCTATGCACATTAAAACAGAATGGCATGCAAAAAACCATAAACTATCAAACATCAAGTATCAAAATGTGTTTTAAACAAGTCTGAAAAAAATGTTTAAAACACTTTGATTTAAATGTTTTAAACATTTGTGGAAAAAAAAACAAAGCCATGTCTTTTAAACGTTTAAAACAAGTTGTTTAAAACTTTTGTTTTAAACATGCCAACCATGTTTTAAACATGCCAACCCTGATCAGAAGGGTTTGAAAGTGTTTTTGCAACCAACTGTAAATTAGTTCACACAATAATTGATATATTTAAAACAAAAGGCAAGAGCTTCTAGATATCAAAATAAATGAATGGCACTTACTTATATGCATGCTCCTGAAAATGCTCAAAGATCTCAGTTTTAAATATCTCTGGTGGTTGTAGGATGAGCTTGCTCAGAGACTGCACCAACTTCAGCACAACCATTTCATTGTACATTCGGGAGTTCTCCCTTCCCTGTTGTGTCCCTTTCTGCTTCTCGTAGCCAGCCTCATTGAAGTAGGGCTCACTGACTAGAATCAGGCCTGATGGAGACAAGAAAACACTGATAAGTAGGGCCAAGATACTTTTGCATATTGCATACGGAAATGCATATTTTTACATGTTTTTTTGATAAATGCATATGTGAATCATATGTATAAACTTCATGTGTATTTTAGAGCCACTGCATTTTACGTCTTGTGTGTTGGAAATATTGTAATAAAAGAACTTTGAATTTCCTTCCATCACTACTGTTGATTCTCCACTTCATTTTACAAAACAAAGGGATAAGGAATTATTTGTCATCCTCACAAGAACAATCTACAACTACTCTTTTTGAGAGAGTGACACCATACAATGGTGCAATGAAAAGTCTACGGATGAGCTTGACTTGTAGGATTCTTTTTTTGCATGAACATATTGTCGAACTGTATCTTGTGAAGTAGAGTGATTTTTTTTCCTTAGTATAAAAATATTCTTAAATACGGAGAAATTAGTACTCACTTTATCCACGAAACTGTTTTTTCTTAATTTCAGTGGCCACTGCCACAAGTCAAACACGCTGCCCACACACTCGTAGATACCAAAATCAAGGAAATGCATGGCATAATGCACTTCACGCACGATCTGAACATCGACAGCAGATAGGCGCACCACACTTGGATTCCCCTACTACAACAGTTATTGTAGGGAATTAGCAGACGACACGGATGCAGACATACAGTTAACAAGAGCACACCTAGCGGCAGCCGTTGAAATACAAACAAAAGACTCGCACCAAGCAACAGTACAGCAAGTTCCAACGAGGATGGTGGCAGTGGCCACTGAAATTAATAGAACAATGAAGAAAAAACAGTTTCGCGGATATGGTTGAGTACTAATTTCTCCGTATTTATTATACTATGCTAATGGTATGCTGACTTCATACCAATATGTGGGAGCTATCTAGAAAGTAACTTCTAACAATCTCTGCCAAATGAGGTAGTGGGGTAACAGCCCTGTAGCATGAATGAGTACAAATCCA
This sequence comes from Lepisma saccharinum, assembly GCF_977018435.1. Taxonomy (NCBI): domain Eukaryota; kingdom Metazoa; phylum Arthropoda; class Insecta; order Zygentoma; family Lepismatidae; genus Lepisma; species Lepisma saccharinum. The sequence goes on from NC_139250.1 coordinate 34,374,514, forward strand.
GAGGTTCATGTTGGTGTTACTTGCACAATAGCCATCATGGAAAATATGTGCTGCAGCCGAGTATTCGGTCAACTCTTGAGATACACTCAGCAACTTTTCTTAACTAAAAACCATGAACGAATTGAAAGCCACCAGCATTTAGGAGAACATAATGAATCAGGGTAGTGTACCACATGTTCAGAAATGGGCATACCAACGTTGACAATGAGACAAGAAGTGGTCAGCAAGTGCAATGCATAAAAATTTGGTGTCCCATGCTCAGTACACTTTGTACATTACATCATAATTAAACAATTATTTTAATGCTTTTGTTTTGGCTTCATCCCACACCGTGAGGTCTAGGACATTAGGCTTTGAGCTCGAGCCACAGGATGCATGCAGGTTCGAGTCTCCTGGGCTGAAGCATAACAACTTTTCCTGAGATATCAGGCAGTGAGCCAGTGTATGGGACAGGTGGCTGGCCACCCACCATTGAGGAAATTGGGGAGCTATGAATGAGTAGTGTAACCCGGTCGTGAAACCTACAATAACAACTGGGGGTTTGTCATTATGACTCCACGTCACCTTGTAACTAGTTGGATGGTCACCCACCTCTGCTGAGGCATGTGGGAGTGAGGCCAGCAGTCGGTATATAGGCCCTCTAAGGCTGTTGCACTATGGGCTATTATTATTATTATTATTATTGTTGTTGTTTCTGCTGGCAGCCTTATGTACAGAATTACACAACAAGGGCTTTCAAACGCACATACTGGAGATTTTCTATGTTGCCAAAGTTTGGTGAGAAAAAAGACAACCTATGGAAAGACCCTTGTAGCAACTGGCATCTAAAACAAATATTCCAGATATTTCTTGTTGTATGTTGATGATGATAGAGAATGGATTTACATGGAGCAAAAATGTGCTAAATATGTAAATACATATTTAGTTATTTTCAGCAAGATATGGAGTTAAATATGGACTTAAAATTGTAAAAAATTAACTTTTTAATAATATAGACACTACTCCAGCTACATAAAATAAAGTACCCTTACATTGACATAAATTGTAAAACAACACAAAATGTATTATCTATTTTTGTTTCCAAAACAAAGAATAACAAAATTTTGTTTTAAGTGTGGAGCCGATGCTAGAGTCCTCATTTTCCATTGTTGACAACAATTGTAATAAACAGCAATTTTAAGTGTTTTACAATAGCAAAGGCAACCAGTTGAGAGGTGTAATTTAACCCATCTCTTTCGGTCACATGGTGACATGTAATTATTGCGTGGATATGGAATATATGTTGAGAAATGTTCCGAAATATGGAAATAATATGTAAAAATAACTAAAATATGTGAAATGTGAGCCAAAATGTAATATATGTGCAAATATGGAAAATAAAAAGTTAACTTTTCAAGTTTACATGCCATGATGTGGAAAGATAATATTAAATATAACCGATTTCAGCTTCATACATGAATATGTATTTACATATAGCTCCGTTCCCTGACTATGATTATAAAGTAATGCACGTGCACTATTCAAGAGATTGCACACAAAGTGGAAATTAGTGTACAAAAAGGGGTTAGTAAAGACAACTAAGGTTGTATTCCGAGCAGCAGATACTAACCTTGGAGAGATATAATAACCTGGAGGAGATTCGAGTTCAAAGTCCAGACCTCCGTTCCCTTGCCACTCCAAGTGCCCAGGAGAGACACGCACACTTTGCCATCTTCATAGAGGTTGGGGTTGAGGCGGTCGGTGCAGTAGCTGATGTAATGGCATACGGGGGGAGCCTTTGGGTAGTCTGCCGACAGTTGGAAGTCAAAAAAGAACAGCCCATCCTCGTACGGAGTTTTCTCAGGACCTTTTATCATCACCGAATACAAATCCTGAAAGAAATCATGGGAGACTTTATCTGCTTAAACTAATTCTCTGAAATGCTCGATAGTTAGAACACGGTATATTTTTTTTTGTATAAAACAGTTTTACAACTACATTCTGACTTGGTGAAAAATATTTTTTTTCTACATATCCTGTACATCAAGTTTTCCTTCGGGTAATTACAACTAGGGATGGTCACAAAATCCGAATTTCAAATTATCCGATGTACATTTTGGATGCAACGGACAATCTGGATATCCAAATACCCAGACAGTACAGGTATGTGGATAATTCAGATATCAGGATAGTACAGATTTGAAGAAGGGTTTGTAGAAAATCCTGTACATGACTAATAAAAGAATATGTGGATGGCCCGTAAAATGGATATATGATATAATTGTCTGGATAAGCAACACATTCTGATATTGGACATTTTGGATAATCCATATACAGGAAAACCTCGTTAATACGATATTGGTTAATACGAAGTACCCTTTAATCCGAAGTTCTTCCCATTCCCCAGCCGATAAGATAGGATTTATAATGTATTTCAGTACGGATAAATCGAAATACGGATAATTTTTAATACGAAGTTGTTTACAAGACCCTTCCGCAAAACTGGTTTCGCTTAATTCGAAGTAGACACCTGCGTAAGTTGACAAGAGAAGATCGAATGTGGAAAGAGCTTGGACGTTATTTAAACTTGCCCTTGACATGTTTCCTTGTCCTAAGAGCTGCTGACAACTCGAGGGAAGTAGCCCGAAATGCCCGCTGGACATTGCCATTCTTTGTCAATGTGCATGGGAGGTCAAGGTCTTTCCCCGCTGAATGCGCCACCTTGGAAATATACACCAGTGCCAGATGAGAAATGTGAGATAAGATCGCACGAATGTTCCAAAATACAAGACGCATGGCGCCTGGAAGTCTCACCAATCTGTCTAGCTCTGAGCTCGAGATACAGCAATTTCCCGTGAGCGAGCAACTTTTGGCCTGCTAGCAGACAACTTCTGGTAACCACTTTCATTAAAAGCATGTTCTTTGTGCCCTGTAGAACTTCATAAAAAAAGGGAAACTGTTACAGATAATCAAAGCCACATAGGCCAACTAAAGATCGTCAACCCGCTTAGGGGGGGGGGGGATTTCCAAAACGAACAAAAACCGCATGACAAGTAAAAGAAAAGTGACTCCTTCCTTCTCCTACAACAGCTCATTATCCGCCACTGGTGTGCATGGTAATGTGATTTTTCACACTGCTGATAAAAGTTCGGTCTTCTACAACTGCCTTATCTTTAAAATGCCGATGATTTCCCTTCTGCCACCTGCTGCTCTAACTTCCAGCCGGTCTCATTGTGTTTATGCTGCAGCTGGCTCCAGTGTTTAGTCTAGCGTCTGGAAACCTCTGGCTTGCTGATAACTGCAATCACTCATCCAGTGGGAAGGAATAAGCTTCATTGCTTTGAATCTCGCAAAGCCATATAATCCCCACTTTTCTTCAGAACCATTAGCATGCTGCTTAAAAAAAAACAAAAAAAAATGCAATGCTCAATGTAGGAATACGAGAGGAAAAGTTTTGGAGGAGCGAGTGTTTGACCTCCAGAATACTCCTGAAACCTACAATAAATTGTCGATTAATCTGAAAATATGCAATTTTCGTAAAACTTGTTTTTAGTTCATTTTATACTGCTGAACTAAGCGGGACTAAATATACAGTTTAAAGTGGGATCCAAACCAGAGTGATTATTGAGTGCGGCACTGTTTAATGTGTCCTAGGATACACATTGGGTGCAAACATCGCAAGTTGTGTGTTTACTTTTTCAGAGTTGATTACAATGCAAATTGAGGAAGAGTTTGGACTGCTCCCTGAAAAAGGGGAGGGGGGCGAATATGAAGTTAACTGAAGCAAAGAATACGTGACTTTTTTTAGACAGCCGAACCAAAATGAAATTGACAGGCCGATTTTTTTGTTTTGTTTTGTGCCAGGGAAGGGTTGTGTTCTCTCCCAAGAGAATCTTCTCTTACCAGTTAATCCTGTAACGGACAATGTTCTAGTACATAAAATCCAATATTCATTCTGTCCGATTATCTCCCGTCTCTTGCTCGCGCCAGTGTGACTACTGTCAAGATTCACTTCTTGCAATAAACGAGATTGTTTTCTTTTCCGTAGGTCTCCGTGCAAACGGGTTTCTTATGAACTAAAATTGTAAGAATTTCGTGGAAGAGCAACAACTTTGCACAATTAAAAGAAAATACAGTTTTTTATAAGACTTTTTGACACAACATGCATCCCGTGCATAACCGGTTGTATAACTAGGCAGGATAAATGGTGTTAACCGACTCTTTGGAATCTTTGTGTCCGTGTTAAGCTCAGTGTTCTCATTTTGTGTAACATTTTTTACACTTCCTTTAAAACGTACAATATTATTATAAAGTACATATAAAGCTTATTTTCTGAGCTACCACCAAGTATAAAACATCCTTTGTGGGGGTAATTTATACTCTACTTTATTTACACCTGAAAACAGGCGCCATCTTGAAAAGTTTGGATAACTCGAAGTCGTTTAATACAAAGTTGACATTTTTTGGTCCCTTGAACTTCGTATTAACGAGGTTTTCCTGTATATACATAATTAGGATATCTGGATAGAAAATTATCCGATATCCGGATAAAATTGTATCCAGATTTCGCCATCCCTTATTAAAATAATATTACCAATTATTATAATTTATGAGCAAAATGCAAGGGATCATACAGGTATTTATTATATGTTGGAACCTGATTTTCAAATTTAAAAAAAGTATTTTTGCCTTTCATTTATCAGTATGGAAATTTTTTGTATCATTATTGGCATCAGTTAAAGTCTGTCCATCCAGGATTTGTAATACTAATAAGCTTTGACAAAGATTCTACAACAACTCCTAAAGCAATGAACAAAACTCACTAGGCCAGAACTGATACCAATAACAAGGTATTGTTATAGGTATCAGAAAGTATTGGGTGGGTTTTATTTCCTGATACCGTATGATCCTTTTCTGGCATTTTGGATGCCAAGCAACATTTCTATGAAGTCAAATTATCCTCCATTTATTTTGCACCAATACTGTGTGAAAAACTGTATTTTTGTGATTGTGTAACAGGTATTTCAATATTCTGTTGTAATGCTTCAATATTTTGAAAAGTCTCTTAAATTGATGCTTACAATTGGAATGTAATACTTACCCACTAATACAGTATTAACAAATATTTTGAAAAACTTTTAATTGTTGCAATTTTCAAGCATTGGTATTGTTGGGAATTATACTGCTCACATTACCAGCTGGTGGCTGGGAAACAACGAATCAGCGATCAGTTGAATTCTCTTCAACTGACATCGGGCATTTTTGAGCCACAAGGCACCAAAAGTTCCTGACTGGATGAAACAAATGAGCATCAGATACAAAGCATGTTGCCACACATACTGTAAAACTGGGGAGAAAGAGTTGTTTGATTGATTTGCTGTTTTAAGTCTGCTTTATTCACAGTAATGCTAATCAGGACTGAACCTTTAGTTTAAAGTGGGATCCAAACCACTATGTGCCTCCACCGGGTATCGAACCCGGGAACAAGGTGAAGATGCTACCACTGTGCCATCAGGGAGGCGGGGAGAAAGTTGATCAGAGCTGTTACTGGATAAAAGCTTGTACAATGGTACACAAAGCACGGACAATTAGTACACAAAACATCCATACACTGCCTGGCAACATTGTCGCAGGAGTGATGTTAACCCTACAGCTTTTACTTCATAACTGAGGTTGCTGACACTCAGGCACACACGCCCAAAAATGATTGGGGACAGATAGAGCTGTGTAGCAAAAAGTAGTCAGCCACCAGTTCGGCCCAAAATCAGTATAGTATGGGTATTGGTCAAGGTGGTATCGGCTCAGCAGTAAAACTCACCATTCGATCCTCGAATCCTTTCACCCAGATCCCCATTGGAAGAGATGTCCTCAGCAGTTTCAATTCTTTCCTCACTGTTTTACAGAACTGCTTTGGGTCGGTGGGTTGGAACATGGTCAACTTGAATTTATGGCTGTTTGGTGCAGTCTCAAGAATGGAAAACCCTGTAAAACAATGAAATGAAAGAAATATCTCAACAATGATCACACAATAATGAGAACAAATACGCAGGGAAGTAAAACTTGAATGTTTCCTACTTTTATTTTCAGGAAAACTAACTGTACGATTGACTTTTTCATGAAGACAAATTCAACTGTTAATAAATTGATGACTTGTTTGTCTAACTGATAAAAACATACTTAACAGCAGGCCAGTTAAGAGGCCAATAAAAATTAAAGGTTACCTTAAAGCTCTCTCATTTGCCCCACTTTAAAGATGCAATTTTTAACATGATGATAACTAAAGCTCCGCTAGAGGCATTGTGCTGTGTTCAAAATATTCTCGCACCTTGACTCAATTCCTGATTGGTTGAAATTTGCATTACAGACACAAAATCTCTAACTAAACCCCAAGATTAGTAATCCAGTTTTCCACAATTTAATAAAAAAGTATTAATTTGATTTATCCTAAAATGAAACCATGTAATTACCCTAGGGATGTGGCGAAGCCGATTACAGATGTATGAATACCGGCAAAATCATAGCTTTTAACACTCAACAGGAAAATAATGCTGATTTTGTCAGTGACACTCTCATCTTTGTTTCATATATTTTGAAGTAAAATACTCGTTAAAAATCCATAATAGACTACATTTGGAGCTGAATTTCCACTTGAAAGTTTGTGCACTAGAAATTCTGAGGATTTACAATAAAAACTTGAAAATTGTGTTTCACAGTTTGTTTAAAAACTTCTTTAATTTTTCAATAACTCTGTAAAAATTTATGAAAATTAAAGTTTTTTACATGTACTTCTTAGCATATGGGTTTCACATTTTTATTTTGGTAACTAATCATAAAGATTGTAAACGTAGGAACACCCAATAAAATAATAAACATAGGATTCTAATGTTTATTTGTTTACAATCTTTCCACACACAGCGCGAAAGCCATTTTCCTCTATTGCAGATACACGCCTCCAACATATCAAAAATGCCCCACCAATCAGACAGGCAAAAACAGTCCCCAGAACCCACTATTCGGAAAAAACCTATGGTGGCGGTACATTAGACGCTAAAGGGTACAATGAGAAAAAAGTTTGAGAACACCTGTTGTACTGCATTCTACCCATGACACACACAATGAGAAAGGTCTATTTCATTGCATTTTATTTGAAATTTAAATAAAGCTCTTATCAGGTAAAAAGGTAGTGTTTTTCTGTCTCACTTGGGAGGAAAATTGTTTGCAAAAAATATGGAAAAGTACTGTACTCATAATCATCGTAGATTTTATGCCAAATTTCTTATCAAAAAAAGTGTGGTGCAATCATTATGTGAAGCTTCTTTTATTTAAAAGAAAAAAAATGTGCAAGTATAACCGGTACTTAAAAATAAATTATTATTAAACTGTCTTTGGTGAACCATTAGGGTGCATGGAATCCTCGTGAATATATGTTAAAATTTAATATGGTTCAAATCAATGCACACAATTTTTCTGTGACAGCAAACATTCTTACGGTTCAAAAAAAATTAATACATTTTATTGATTTGTGCATTATAGTTCAAATATTACACTTGAGAAAATTTAGTAAATTGCTGTATAGTACAATACAGACTTAAAAAGTTTAATGTTCCTTGTCTGAAGATTCTGCACCACTATCATTGGTTTCTTTATGTGATGTGCCAATGCGACGAAAGGATAAAAAACAATTTTTGAACTGAAAAAACATGGTGCGATGATTATGTGATGAAATAAAATATTCTAAGGGCAGTCATTGACCATGAACTGTAATAAAAACAGTGATTAACTAAATAATCTAAAACTTTTCTCCTACACTTTAAATAAATTAATATTTTACCTTCGCCTAAAATTTCACCATTTGCGACTGGTTCTACCTCAGCCACAACAGGAACAGCTTCCGTCTCCTCTTCTTCCTTCTTTTCAACACTAGAACTACATACACTTTCCGTTGCACTCTCAAGCTTGGAAGTGGTTTCCGGTTCACTAGTTCTATTCACATTTTCATCTTCTTTACTCTCTGGTTCCTTTTCTTCCTCTTTTGAGCTCACACTATCTAAAACACAAGGCACTTCCTCTTTTTGCTTTTCTAGCACCTCTTCGCCTTCCACTTCGTTATCTGGCGAGTCTCCTAGATTCGTATCACTTAGAGTCACCTGTCCACCAAACCTCTTCGTCACTTCTCCGTGGGCCTTCACCAGTTGCGCTTTTATTAAGGAACACAGTTTCACGCACACATGAGAAGATTTCACCTCTTCGACTGGTCGATATTCACGAGATTTCACTTCGTCGCGATTTTTTGTTTCTGATTTTCGAGACACATTTTCACTTTTCGATTCACTTGTACCCGTACACACGTTATTGTTTGATGAAAGCGTAATTTCCTGTAAGCTAGTGTCAATTTCAGCAGAACCGTGGATTTTCGTTGAATTTGCAGCGGATATTCTCTTCTCTAAATTTACTAGGTTTTCACTCAGTAGAAACTCCCCCGATGCAAACGACTCACTCGCACTGCTGCTGCTGTCCTTGTTGGAGTAAACGCCAGAGTCGTCTACCACACCGCCGCTGCTCGCGTTCTCGCTGGCATCTGACGAGGAGGCAGGTGTCAGCATGGAAGTTGACGTCGGAGTCTTGTCCTCGGGAACAGGCTCCTGGCGGCCAGACTGGAACAACCTGCTCACTTGGTCTGCAACACGCTGAGCAGCGTTTGCCCTGCCTCGCTCGCGTACACGTTCTAAGAGACCTTGGAAGTGACTTTCATGGAAAAATGAAGTGCCCATCAGTTTGTCCAAGTACCTAGAATTATGTAAAAGTGAAATTAACAAATTACATAGCTAGAGACATGCGTATTTAATTTTTAACGGAAACATGAAATGTGAAATAAAACACCATGTGTTCATGGTTTTGAAAGTTACGAGGTACATTTTCCTACCATATTTTGTCATGGAATGATGGAAAATCAACTCTAAAATGCAAAACATGAAATTTAGAATTTATTTACCTACACAACAGTTTCCAATGTCTGAATTATCCTGAGTTATGCAAAATCATGGAAAATTGATTATTTCTGCTGTAAAAATTGAGAAGGGAAACTGAAAGTCCTTTACTCAGACATAAACTTAGCACTGTAACTACATACAGGTGCTATTAGAAAGGAATGTTTATTTTGCATTATAAGTATAATTTTCAATTAAATTTGGGATTTTATTCGCCATTTTGACACTAAAATACTATTTTATAAACTGCTTTTGAGATTAAAAAATATTTCCACTTCTTGAAAATCTTGATCTTTTATTCACTACCTAGTCTGGCCATAAATACTGTTACACACTATTTTGTGAATAAATTTAATATGGTTTCAGATTTTTAAGTGTTCTTTTAGTATGTTGCATTTACGTATATTACACACAAATAGCACCAATCACTTTTCAAAATGTCCACTTTTTGCCCTCACACAGGCTCGAAGTCTCCCTGGCCAGGCATCTATTGCAGCACGAATGGTCTTGATGGGAAAGTCTGCCCCTGCTGCTATCAAGGAGCGCTTTTAACTTTCTATTAGAGGGTGCCTCTTCTTGCAGACAGTCCCGTCTAGCTCTGGGCACAGTTTGTAGTCCAAGGTACTGAGATCATGGCTATCAGATGGCCAATCAAAAGTGGAGATGAAATTGAGTACACTGGTCTCGTCACCGTGGCGTCATCCTTGCCTTATGAGATGGGGCAGAATATATCTTGAACATCCAGGATTCATTGCGAAACATTGTTTGGTTCAACAGTGTCACGAGAGGGTCCAGGACACTTTCCACATACACTTTCGCATGGCATTTAAAGCCCTTTACTCAAAAATGAGGCCTGTCACCCCACCAAACCATGACCGAGGAGGGCTGGTGGCATCTCTGATTTTTGGTAACTCTGTCGCAAACTTCTCGAGAGTTTGAAGCATACACCCTTTCATTTTGGCAGTTAAAACTTTATTCAGTGGTGAACAATTTCCTATCAGTGAAGAGAATCCTGCAATGTCCATTGGCAACGTACCGCTGCAGGAGCAATCTAGATTTCAGTTCCCTCTGCTTCTTCACTTGTGGCATCAGGAAATTTCCAGTACTTCATTAAGTACCCTGAACATTGATTGTTGTGAAATGTTCAGCTCCTGTGCCATTATCACTTGCTTCCGGATGGGATTTCAGCGGATGCGAGCCATCACTGCTTTAACAGCCTCAGCTGTTCATACGGTGTGAAGTCGACCAACTCTTGGGTGATCTTTCATGCTACCAGTATCAGTGATTCTCTGAATTGTTTGATACACAAACCTTTTGCTGATTTTCAGGGTCTTTTAGAGCATGGAAAATCTGTGGTTACTTCCCAACCATATGCAGAGCAATTATGGCTACTTTGTTTTTATATTCACGCTGCTCCATGCTAAGCACAAGAACATACACGCTTGCTCTTTCACAGCTGAGCACACAACGGTCAGGGGTGAACTTCAGCACAAGCATGGTTCATGAGTCTGACTACCCGATGTACAGTCCAAGCCGAAAGTTTGTAACAGTATTTATGGCCAGACTAGGTAAATATGGTGATCTAATGGGATTACATCAATAACTTTGGTGGGAAAACAGTCAGACACTATATGGTATTAAGACCATTTCTTTCAGTTAAACAGGGAAAATCTACCTGCGATATTAAAACTTTAATACAAAAATATTATTTCTTAATTTATCACAGGGCAGGGAATTTATGCATTAAAAAAGAAGTGCATGATGTGTAAAATATGTGTAATAATAATATTCTTCATTATTACCTGTCAATACAGTGGAACTCCAATTTTACATTCCAAGATTTTATATTTTCCCGCATTATACATTCAATCTTGATGGTCTCAAAATAGGAAAAATATTGAAAAAATTTCCTCAATTTTATATTTTTCCACATTTTAAGTTTTTTTCGAATTGATGCCCTGAAAACTTGTTGCACTAAAATGCAACTCAGCCAGGACTTCCTTCTTTAACTTAAACATTCAGGCTATTTTGTATGGGTGAAACACACAATTATAATTTTCTTCTTATGCTTGCATCACAGCTTTGATAGCAGAGTGTACTGAATGATCAAACCACCAAAGGTTCATTTGAGCCCTGGCTAGGTAATCCATTGATCCTTTGTTTCATCTAGTCAACATAAAGCTTATCGTCAGATTTGCCTAATAAGTGATGTCAAATAAGAAAAACAGAACTGCAAATTATGCTTGCATCAGTGACAAACAACAGTTGCGAGGCAACAGAATTCCACATTACTTCTTGCATTTTCCTGCCTGCCAATAGCACCCAGGTGTTCTTAAAGGAAGATATTTAGGTAAGGTTTTGTTTCTCACATGTTTCACTGATACTGAAAAAGACTAAAAATTGACTGGAGAAATTAATTACGGTGGAACCCTGATTTTACATTTCCCAATTTTATATTTACCTTCAATCTTCACATGTTCTATAGAGCACAATGATGTCAAATTTCCACAATTTTACAATTTCACACATTTTAAGTTTTTTTCATCTCTAAATTTTTTTTTCGTCGAAAAACCTAACATCAAGTTCTACTGTAACTTCATATTAAATATTATATGATATAAAATTAATGAGTTTTTTCTGTATTTTCTTTCAAAAAACTGCAGGTACAAGTTGAAAAATAATTGCTAAATACAGAGAAACTAATACTCACTTTTTCCGCAAAACTGCTTTTTGTTAGGTCTATTAATTTCAGTGATCAAAGAAAAAACAGTGTCGCGGAAAAAGTGAGTACTCAATATTTATTTACTTCCATGTCTCCCCATTTCCCAAATATGAATTGCCGTTATATATTGAGAAAGGATAAAGAAAAAAAGCACACACAACTCTCTCTGTGTGTCTGTGGGGGCACAGTTTTAAGGAACAGCAACTGAAAAAAAAAAAAAAAAAAAGTTTCCACCTGAAATTTTCATATCCAGTACGAACAACTCCTGCAACTCCGTTCTGGATAGGACCTGCAAATTGCCACCAACACATTTTACTCCCACTGACCTGCAGTCCTTGTACACTTCCAAAAGCTGCCTCATGACGCTGGTTGTCTGAAGTGATGGATTCTGGGTAAATATTTCTTCCAGCCTAGACATAGCAATCCTTGCCTTCTCGATGTTAGCTGCTAGCTTTGGTTTCAGCATGTCCTCCATCCCCTCCTCTGGACAACTGGGAAAGGAACAAGCACATAGTTTAGAAGAGAATCTAAATCTGTTTCAAGAAAATAAGTTTTTGCTTTTATTTAAAAGGCCTATGTTTAGTGTGTCTAAATATCACGAAGATAACAATATTTTTTAATAGGAATAGACCGGTATGAAATTTTCTGCTAATGTTAATAAAGTGAAGATATTGATAAATCATGATCTAAAGATATCATATAAAATAGGGATGAACCGATATGAACTTTTGACTGATAGCGATAAAGTACTCATATAAAATTTACCAACACTGATACCGATATAAAATTCTAAATGATTTTTGAGAACCTGAAGGGTTACATCCTTAATACATGTGTTTCCAGGTGAAAACAATGAAAAAGAAGTTTCACATTTAGATGTTTTTTTTAAAAAGTAGGGCATGGAGATTATCCATAAAAAATTTTGCACTAAATTATAAAATATTTACAGATTGATCAGTAAAATAGTTGGTAATTTTAAAGATAAACCAATATGACTAAATTGGCCAATACCGATAGAGTACTGATTAATCTTCCATCCCTAAAATAAAATGACAAATGTTCCATGGAGAACGTTCATTCACCTTCTTAATTAATGCATGTAACCAGGGGCTACAAAGATGATTTTTTTTTAGAAGATAATATGTCCCAAGATGTATACTTCAAAAAGAAGGGGATAAAAATATAATGAAATGACAGTCTTTTCCACTATTGCAGGTTATACATAGAAACATTGAACTGTTAAAATTATCTACACTTTCACCAATTCGGAAGCCACATTAATCTATTTGGTAGATGTGACTGCCACGTGGGAGACCCAGGTCCGATTCCCAGGATGGGTGATCTAAGGTGGAAAAATTTTCCAGCCTCTTCCCTGCATAAACTGGAACCCTGAGGTTCACCCAGCCTCTATTGATTGGGTACCTGGGAGGAACCCTGGGGGATAAAGGCAGCTAGATCATAATAATGCTTATCAAGAATGTGTAGAGCCCTACCTGCATCTCCTTACATGCCATCATGGCATGGTGCAATGTGCAAAGGAACCTATCTTACGTTTGCCAAATCACCGTTACACTTATATTGGACAATATCAATTCAGTACTGACTGCAAACTTAATATAACATAATTATAATGGAACAACAGTTTTATTAATACACTAGAATGAAGTACTCACTTATTCGAGAACTGTTTCTTAATGAACAAACTGTTTGAAATTATAATACACTGCAGATAAACGTGCATCACACACAATACTCAAAAACACTCAAACTAATAAAAATAATCTAAAATTGGATATAAATAGTAAGGATTAGGGATGGACAAATACGAAATTTTGGCCGATACTAATGAAATGCCGATATAAAATTTACAGATTCTGAAAACCAATATTTTACTGATCCAATAAAAAATTCAAATTGGTTCATTGACTTCCTTAATAAATGTATCCTACCAATTGAACCAAACTTTTTCAATGGACAAGAAGCTGATATAGGAGACATTTACTTTTAAAAAAAAAAGTACACAATGGAGATTACATGTTTATATCCATAAATTGCAGTGCTCTAGTCAGTAGGGCATCTGACTACCATGCAGGAGACCCAGGTTCGATTCCCGGGGTGGGAGATCTAAGGTCTGAAATTTTTGCAGCCTTGTCCCCACATACAGAGGCTCAGGGGTGCACCCAGCCTCAAATCAATTGTTACGTTATGGCAACTCTGGGGGGTAAAGGCAGTCGCAGTGTACAGCGGAACCTATTTTCCAGCTTGGTCCCCCAAAAAACTTAAAATCAAAGTTCCAATGTATGTGCTGATCACAAACCACCAAAATGGCAGAGATGGAGAATGTGTGGTCCTAGCACCACATTCCCTAAATATACCTTCATGGCACGGTGCTGTATGCACGGGGAACTTTACCTTACCTATCCATAAAAATAATAACATAATGGCACAATATTGTACAAAATTGTAAGATATTTATAAATATATCAGATCGGTAAAATTACTGATAATTTTACCGATACACGGATATGACTACATCAGCCGATGAGAGTACGGATCAATCTGTCCAATCCCTAGTAAAAGTTATGGTACTTAGCATAGGAAGTGTCTGTTCCTTAGAAAATAATTTTATAGCATTAGCAAAAGCCCATTTTAATACGACCTTTATAAATAAGGATATGGTTATTCAAGAAACAAGTGCTTCTTTACCTCACATCTGCAACAAAGCAATCTTCAGATTCAGTTTCCCACGATGCATCGCTGCTACCATCATCCCAGAGTTCTCCTTCGTCGCTGTCGTATTCACCCACTTTGTACAGATCCTGGGGCCAGCACATAGAAACATGGCCATCCACCCACCATACTTCCACCTAGAAGAAACAATGACATTTTATGAAGGAAAGAAAACAAAGTGTAAATGACCGAGCAGATACTAGTATTTCTAGTTTTCTCTTAAAGTGATACAGTATTGGCCATATTATTGGACTCATTAGTTGAAAAAATAAAACTCAGATTAACTCAGTTTATGTAGAGAAATTTGACAGATTTAATGTTTTGTGATACATATTCAGGGTGGCTACAAACAAGCAGAAATGAAATTCCCTGACTCTTCCAGGTTTTCCAGGACAAAATTTACATTTTTCCCTGACAATTACAAACTAAACTAAATCGATGTTTTTGCAAATGGAAATAATAAACTCATACAGATCCACGTATGGTTTTGCTAAGTACCAATATTATCTTCTATGAAATTGACTTCATTTCTCTATTCTCTATGATTTGAATTCAAACTGCAAAATAGTGAATTTGGAAAATTATTACAATTCACAAGCTAAAGAAGGATTATGGAATTTTGTCATACGCAGTAAGTTTAAAATGAAATACTTGATTATTTTTAAAGTTACGACTAAATGAGATAAGGGTGAAGAGTGATTGATTAAGAAATACAATTTGTAATTTATCAGTCTCCTTATACATTCTCGGTATTATATGTTGATATTTCCACTGAGGTTTGGAACCCTCTGCTTGCAAGAACCATGAGTGCGGACTCATTTTTCAATGCATAAAGCTTCTCTGTAAAGCAAACAACTTAACTCTTGCATATAACTGAAACAATTGAATTGTAAAAAAGAAAGTGTCATATTTCCTTACATTATCAATGGGATTTCTGCTTCAGTACAGTATATCCAAGTGAAGTACTGTGAAACTGACAACATGCAGTTATACCATTATTGCTGACGAAAAGGGTATGTAGGTATTAGAAATTTAACGCAAGGAATTTATAGAATTGCATTGTATATGTACCTGATTTAGCTAACCACACATTAAAACAGGAACACATTGTTAATAACAGCTTCTGAAAGTTCATATACGAGGGGCATCCTGAAAAAAGCTCCAATGGCGCCTATGCGCAGCACTAGTGGTCGAAGAGCGACACACACACATGCAGGCAGGAAGAAGTGGCATGTAGCTGTAATCTGGTACAGTTGCAATGCAGCCGTTTTAGGACAGTTCTAGGTTAAAGATTGCAGCTCTCATACAGTCTCCCACCGACTGTGATGTAGCCTACATTACACGCTCAGAATTTGGCACAGAGCCACCAGCAATCGTGTGAGGTGTGCAGACCAGACATCGTGAGTGATAGTATGGTCAGACGATGGTGCAGACAATTCACGGAAGTGACTGGTAGTCGAATGTGCACAACCCCATACAGCTGAGTACACACGGGTCCTTTGCATCACTTCAGCTGAGAGATCTTGGACCAATCCCTGTTAGCCCTGGCCTTGAAAGAAGGCCTACAGACTTTCATCTCTTTGTTTAACTGAAGAGGTTTCTGGCAGGGCAAGGATTTGACAGCTACACTGCGGTAGAGATAGTTCCAGTCTTTGCTGTCAGACACATATACCATGGGCATACAAAATTTAGTGCCATGCTATGACAAATGCCAGAACAACGGTGGTGATTATGCCGAAAATTAGGATAGGACTCACTGTTACTAATGCAATAAATAACAACTGGCTATTCTTGTTTTATTTATGCCTAATCGGTAGGGACCTTGATATTTTGTTATTTTTTTTTAAATTGGTGTATTTTCTTATTTTTTATTTTTTACTATACGGTGTTATTTTTCCCAGAATTCACATTTTCATTTTAGTGCATTTACTGGCAAATATCTGCAATTATACCTTCATGGTGTTTTCAAACTACTGTTTCAAATTGTAAGTCACATGGCTTACGCCTCTTCGTGAGAGTTTGATATATTGAAGGTAATTTTGGGAAAGTTATTTTCCATACCCCTTTTTTAATTTTAAGGTAAGGATTTTAGATAATGGAATTTTCTCCGTATATACTGAAGGGTGCATAATGACCATAAGTGGCGACGCACCCAAAAAATGTAAGTCAATCAATCTCACGTGACAGATACCTATATATTATGGAACCAAAAATTGGCATTATCTTTTTTGACTGGTTAGTGTTACGTTTCCCAAAATTCGCGATTTTGTTTTAGAAAATTTATCTGCCAAATATACCAAAACGTAATACTCCATTCTGCTTTTAAACTATTATTTTAAATTGTAGGTCACATGGTCTACGTATTTTCGTGACAGTTTGATATGTTGGAACAGATTTTTGAGGAAGTAAAGTGTTCCCCTGCACTTTTCCATGAAGGTTTATAGTAGGGGTGTGGAGTTAGGACCCCACAGTTTCTTGATCACGGCTAAAGGTAGGGGGTGATGTGATCAGCACCACGCTTCTGGCTCCTTTATACCTCAAAGTTTCCTCAAGGTACCAGGTTCATATGATGCTGGGTGGACGCCGGATCAGTTTGAGTAGGTGAAAAATATCCCGGTTCTCCCCACAGGGGATCGACACTGGGTCTCTCGCATAGTAGTCAGACGCCCTAACGACTGAGCTCCATTATTACTCGCTTGACAAATGTCGAATGTGCGCACTTAGCTTGGTAATTCAAAACATATCTCGTGCGACAAATACGAAGGTGCGGCTCCCGTGTGACGGTAGATAGCCACTCGATCTCCTGTTAGAACCCTGCCACTTTGCTGTGTGATGCAAATGGTTTTGATAGAAGTTGAAAAAATCGTGGGAAATACATGATTTAATGTGGCTGTCGGAATTATATCATGTACGATGTACGTATAACTCTATAGTTTACTCTTGAGTAAAATGTTGGAAGACTTGCATGTTCTATGTACACAAACATGGCCTAGAAAAGTCAAGATGTTGGATTTCATGGAATATTTCGTTGTTTTAGGACATTTTTTTAAAAAAATCGCTAGAAACACCAACAATTCGCATTATTTCGATATTTAAAATGGGCGAAAAATGTGCCCAGACATCACTGCATATTCCTAAACATAACTTCGCAGCAATTAGCAATTTTCACGGTTTTCGCGATTGCGAAAAATCAATGTCCCTACTAATTGAAATTACTTTCTGGCCACCCCTCGTATAAATCAGTAGATGGGAAGTGAAAATTTAGTAGAGCTGGCAGAGAAAAGTCAATTCTTGAGAAAGCGATTTGCTTTTATGATTGAATGATTCGAGTACATATGATATTAAAATATTGACGTATTTATTATTAGTATTTTATTTCATAATATTGGACATTAACTTCACTCAGTGAGAGATTTAAGACCATCTCTCACGAGATTAAACAGACAGGACAGAGAGTGGCGTTAATTTCATTGCAATACTAGTGTTGCAGTAAATTTGAGATTGGGAGCATGCACTTGCCAATTTTTATAACGTTCACCAATGCAGTTTATGTTTCACTTTTTCGTGATAGTATTCAATATACTGTATATCCCATTTGGTTGGATTCTTCTTGATATCTAAGAATAGTGCAATGTCATTGTAAAGGTATGTTAACTTGTGCGAAACCAGTAATGCGTCAGAATGATGAAACAAAACCTTCGTAAGCACTGCTACATTAAATAAGGTGAAGTGAGCCAGAAGAGTAATGAAATTCCAGCAGCATATTTGCAGTATAAAGCTCTTCTTGTTTATGCATGTGATTTTTGTTGGATGTTGCAGTCCATGCAATTTCTGTCCCATGTTGTAGTGAGATACTTTGTCGGATAACGATATTCGACAAAAAAAATCGTATGTGTCAATGGAACTTATTTGTCTCCATGTTCCTTCAGTTTGCCCAACAATATGCCTTACTACGACGTCAGACAACTATCGGACGTCGCCACCCGCTCTTATCCCCTCCATCTGTTGACAAGTCCCCTTACTACTCCCATACGGACAAGAAAAAATGATAACTCAGTGCATTTTCCACGTAATATTTAGAGGCTTTACCTTTACTCCCCGATGATACCATATGGTATCATGGTGCTGATTACGAAATGAATGTGCTTTTTGGACCTTCATACTTTTATGTTTGGGTGGAAACTCTGACACATGTCTGGAGCAAACCTGGGAAATTCATATTGATGACTAACATCCCCCCCTCCCCCCCTCTCTGCAACATATCCATGCCACATTTCCGAACAGAGTTTCACATTTTGGCGCATTTTTCAACTTGTATGGCACCCAGGAATATGAAACATGTTTCGATCTCTTTTGAAACGTCCATTCTTTGAAGAGAATACTAAGAATTGCGCTTTCTCCCCAAAATAGTGGGATAAGAGGGGGCAAACTACAGATTTTTGTTGTTGTTTTTTCATTGAAATTCGGTGGTCGTGCCCCCAACCCCCCCCCCCCCCTTCCTCGGTTCGGCATTCTGAATTGTACACGGTTGCATGCTATGATGTTTTAGCTGCAAAAGATAACTTATCCGAAGTAGAGTGCTCCCATAGTACCCGAGTTATAACAATTTTCCTCTAAAAATGCAAATTACCTACTTTTCGTAAAAACAAAAATCACATTCTGGCTTATTATTCAACTTGTATGGCACCCAAGAACATGAAACATGTTACGTTCTCTTGATAAATGTCCATTCTTTGAAAATAATACTAAAATTCGCGCCCTCTCACCAAAATAGTGGGAGAAGAGGGAGCAAACTACAGATGTTCATGTTTTTTCCCATTGAAATTCGGGGGTCGCGCCCCCCAAACCCCCCTTCCTCGGTTCGGCGTTCTGAATTATACACGGTTGCATGCTTTGATGTTCTAGCTGAAAAACAAAACTTATCAGAAATAGATTGCTCCTATAGTGCCCGAGTTATAACAATTTTCCTCCAAAAATGCAAATTACCTATTTCTCGTTAAAAAAAATCACATTTTGGTTAATTATTCAACTTGTATGGCACCCAAGAACATGAAACATGTTTCATTCTCTTCAGAAATATCCATTCTTTGAAAAGAATACTAAAGTTCGCGGCTTCTCCCCAAAATAGTGGGAGAAGAAGGGGCAAACTCCAGAGTTTTGTTTTTTCCCATTGAAATTCGGGGGTCGCGCCCCCAAACCCCCTTTCCTAGGTTCGGCGTTCTGAATTGTACATGGTTGCATGCGCTGATGGTTTAGCTGCAAAACAAAATTTATCCGAAGTAGATTGCTCACATAGTACCAGAGTTATAACAATTTTCCTCCAAAGAGTGTTCGAATTTGAGGTGTCAAAATAAATAAAAATAAAAAAGTCAATGAAGAGGAAATTCCCTGACATTTCCCTGACTTTCTTTGACACTTCAAATTCCCTGACTTTTCCCGGTTTTCCAGGTTTTCCAGGTCTGTCGCCACCCTGATATTGCATTGTTATACACACTGCAAGTACTGTCAGTACTTCATATGACCACCTTTGGCTCTTTTTGAGCACATTTTAATCACCGTTTGTGTACAATTCCTTTTTACTCTTTTTCCTAAACTTCAAACAACGTGGTTAATGAAATACCTGTTGCTCCAAAGATACAAATAAAGAACAACCTTACAACAACCAGAATTAATATTATTTCCCTTGTTATAACCAAAACATAGCATAAATAAGACTAAACAATGTATGTATTGTTCCAGGTATTTCTGCAAATATGCAAAGAATGGTGCTGCCATTTATTCTTGGGACACAGTAACAGAAAGAATTGTGGGAAACAAGATTACATCGAAGCAGACAAACAGTTTAATCCCATAAAGAAGTTATTACAATCGTCAAATATATTTAGTTAGAACACTTTCAAAACAAGGAACTATGCTTCTTTTCTCTGTATGCAGTACTTAAATACACTATAAAAACATAAAAATCTTGCCTGTGGTTTTCAAAATGCTTCATAAAAGACAGGTCTATGAAGGGTCACCTTTAACACCATCAGGGTCTCCCCGATGGCGCAGTGGTAGTGTCGCCGCCTTGTACTCAAGGGGTCCCATGTTCGATACCCGGTGGAGGCATATAGTGGTTCGGATCCCACTTTAAACTGTAGGTCCAGTCCCAATTAGCCTTACTGTGCATAAAGTGGACTTAAAAACACCAACTCAATCGATCAATTTAACACCATTGGGCATGGAAATTTTCACCCGATGCCTGAATTTTGAAATTCAGAGCTAAAAAAGTATATATTTTAAATATTTTGAGTTCGCTTACGGAACTTTTCATTACCTTTCTTTAAAATAACTATTACAGTATGTGTTTTATTTTCTTATTTGTGTGTTTTGTGGATCATTAAATCAGAATAATAAAAATACCATTATAAATATTTTCACTGCTGCTGGCCGAATTTTAAAACTTGCAGTGATATAGAAGAATCAGCAATATAGTTGAATATATTGCATAATTATTCATGCTGTTACGAGTTGAGCCTTCCTTAAGAAGGTCACTCTGGCGAAACAGTTAATCCAATCTTGTGATAATTTAGAAATTAAATATTTTAAAATCATATTTCAAAATGTGTAGCTTCATTTTAGTTGGATTCATGGCTTTCTTACACATTATTTGCCCAAAGGAAAAAAAAGATAAAAAAGCTGGCTCCAGAAAAAATGGGACTGGCATCTGAATTACTTCTATTTTTTTTTACCTCTGGGTCTATATATATCAGAAATTGGACCGATTAATCGGTACTCATCGGTATCGGCCGATATAGACCTATCGGTGTATCGGTTTATCGGTAAAATTACCGATCTGATATATCGATAAATATCTGATAATTTAGTGCAAAATTCTGCCATTTTGTTCTAATTTTTATGGATAATCTCCATGCCCTACTTTCTAAAAAAGTAAATGTCTAAATATGCAATGTCTTTTTGACTGCAGTTGCACATTTATTAAGGAAGTCAATGAACCTTTCAGGTTCTTCAAGGACAATTTCTAATTTTATATCGGATCGGTTATGGCTATCCGTACATTTTATATAGTTACTTTATCGGTATTGGCCAAAATTTCATATTGGTCCATCCCTAATATATATATATTTCAGATATATTAAAAATAATCAAAGAAATGTTCAATAAATGTTAATGTTTATAGTGTTTTCCACTGCTGCATATTGCTTGACGAAAACAAAAAATAATACATATTGAAATACACTAGCTATATATAATGGCTTATGGCTCAAAGAGGGGACAACTCATTTAAAAGTAATATGGAAATTGTGGGCTCGACTAGGAATCAAATCTCGATCTTTGATATTCTTTATCAATGCTCAATAATCCAGCTACCATGCCAGCCTCTGGCTTCCTACAGTTTCCACAATTTAGATCTCCATACAATTCACTCAATAAGTCTTCACATGTCCAAGACTGTACAATAGCAACGAGAAGTTCATTACACTTAGATCAAAGTTGTGGAAATTGTGAATAGTCACTGTATTAACAGAGCTGCTTAGTACATAAATTGGTTTTCATTGGCTGCGAGTTTAACTAAACTTACTCGTCCTTCAGGATAGTTGTCCAACACCTGACCAGCAGTGCAGTGGGCATCTTCTCCCTCAAAGTTGGCAACCCTTATTACAACAGTTCCTGGCCTGTACTGGAAGTCAGGATGATCCTTCAAGTCGTACACACTCACTTCATTCTGCTCCAGCAACGTTGGCCTGTCGGAAACACATCAACAATAGTAACAAAAATATCTTAACAATTTTCTCACAAAATTTACACAACAGTAACCTATAATAATGTATAGCAACTAGGGCTGAGCTAATGCTGATATATTGGTATTGATATCAAAAGGTTTGAGATTATACTGTATTTACTCATGAATGCGCACTTTTTTCCAAAATTTTTGCTCCCAAAAACTGTGGTGTGTATTATGCACAGAATAATTCAGCCAGCCAATATGAAACCATACAGGGTCATTCCATGATTTTGGGACACTTGCATTGATTTTTCATGTTTACGGAACCCTATCATGTTATATATCATTGTAAAGCTTAAATCCTGCAGTTTCTGAATATGGTAACAGTATTCCAGTCAAGATAACAACACTAATGTGAAATGCGGTTGAAATAAGTTCATCACAAAATGAAGGAACGTTCTGATTTCTGTGGTGCTTTGGATGAAAGAAAACATAAGGAAAAAGAAAACAATAATTAAAATATATTACTGGCCAAATAATAATATATATATATGGAGTGTTTAAATTCCTTAATGGAAGAAATCTTGTGCTGCTAACTGCTAGTTTGAAGGTTCTAAATGTGCCTCTTATAAATGTTACATTAGTCATGGAAAAAGTATATATTTTGAAGTTATTTTAGAAAAAGTAAAGAAGGAATGAGCAAAACCACATATAAAAGTTTGAAGGCCATTTCACACGATTCTTCACTTTGTAATGTAATGTAGTGTTCAGAGACACCAAGAAAAGCAGTGCAACTCGCAGAATTCGAGCATGCAAAAATAACTTCCTCAGCACTGAAAATCCATAATGAAATTTTCATCTCGCTTTCTACTATTACAGAATAAATAAGGTGGTTAAGAGTAAAAGCATTGGGATGGTAAACACAGTGGAGGGAGAAGGGGGAGGTGGCACGGATTGGAGACTTATTGTTTACGTAAGAGGATATTGTCCTCTGGGTCCACATAGCAACAGGTCACTCATTGAATAAGTATGATGTCACTAGCTCTTGATTGGTATGGCAACAGCTTTACGACCTACAACTACCAAAGCCATTTCTTGAAACCGGATTGTACTGTGCATTATATATGAGATATAATTTTTGTAACTTTTACCCATCAAAAATCAGGGTGCGCATTATACACGTGTAAATACGGTATTTAATTAAACTGGCTGATATTGCACTTTTATGGGATTAGCAAAAATGCCACATGGCACTTTTGTGGAGTCTCATTATCCTGGCAAAGGTGTAAAATTACAAGTTTTCATTAATTTTGCACCAAAATTGTGTGGAACAACTGTATTCTGTGATTACGTAAAACGAAGTTTATGATAATATCCTGACGGAATTCATGAATATCGGTCAACGTGTCATTAGCTCAAATAGTGACTTTTTTATTATTGGATTTATATAAACATAATGTTCATTCTGTTGTACAGTTAAAAAAAGCTAGTGTTCTGTCACTAAATCACCTGACTATCAAATTTGAAAACTGTTTAATGAAATTGGTCAGATTATTTCAGGTGGAAATTTCTCTGACAATGTCTTTGCATAAAGTGTCATGGGCTCACCCATCATCTGACGGATGGGTACTTGGGAACAACCCTCAATGCTCATATCATGGTTGCAAGAAATTATGGAAGCCTTACTTCTACAACCCCTATGCTTGTTAATGGCATGGTGCATGCACAGAAGATAGCTTACCTGTAGTAGAATTTTTTTTATTTTCTTGACACACTGATACTGCAAACATGCATATTGCTACAACTCTTGATTACTTATTTTTTTTTTACCGATTTGCTTTATTATTTATAAGGGGTGTGTGGGATCTTGAAAAGTCAGATCGGGAAAGAAACTTCCCATCCTGATCCCGACTTCAGGAAATGAATTCCCAACTTTCGGGATCCCGAGCAGTCTGGAAGTATCGAATGGTCATTTTTAAAAGATGTTAATTCTCCACGTTTTCTGCATAGTAAATGTCTGAAACTTATTGAAAATTGTTAGTTTTCGAACCAGAAATATGAAAACAATCACTTAAAGTGAAAATGAAGTGTAGAATTCGAGATTTCCAGAGCTTCGGGAAATTTTGAACATTTCCCATCCCGAATGTCTGGATTTAAAAAGTTTCCCGTACCGACCCAAAAAATTCTGTCCCGCACACCCTTATTATTTATACACAAAACATGGTATAATAGCAATAATAACCCATGGTGCAACAGCCCGTGAGAGCCAGGGCCTACTTACCGACTGCCGGCCTCACTCCCACCTATTGAGGTGGCAGATCATCCAAACAGTTACGGGGTGATGTATAGTGAACACAACGAACCTCCAGTCATTATTGAAGGTTTCCATGATTGGGTTACGCTACTCATTAGTAGCTTCCCAATTTCCTCATAATGGTGGGTGGCTACCGGTCCCATACACAGGTCAAATTCTCAGGAGGAAAGTTCTTAAACTTCCCCCAGGAGACTCCAAACTGCATGCATCCCGTACCCCTAGCCTAAAGTCTAACACCTTAGACCGCAGGACCACAGTGCAGGGACTTATCTTCAATACATCTGATACTTATTTTTATATTTCTATGATCATGTATAAAGAACCTATGACAACAATCTGGCAAAATTAACTTGAGACAAATGGCTGCCGGCGCTGCTGCAGAGAGTACCAAACTACAGCGAACACTTGACTCTCATGCAAATCACGGGCAATCAGCTGACAACGGGAGATGGGAGATTTGAAAAATAATTACATTGTGTAACGGAAATATCACTGTATTAAGAGGACATGCTAAGAAAATTATAAGTATTACACAATAAATGGATGAACAGTTTATTCTTTACCTTTAATCCATAATTTGAAAACACCGAGGCTCTATGCACTGCCGCTTCACTTGCTTCACCAGTCACTGCACGTGTGACCTTTCAACAGTTGGTAACATTTCGCGTTATAACGAATATGGTTATAAACACTATTTAAAATGCAGACTGTATTTATTATTTTAAAAATTCATGTCAAAAGTGTAGGTAATTTTCATATGACTCGATGTGAATAGTTTACGTATTGCATGAATATTAAATTGAGTTAACTTTTATCTCGTCCAGCAAGGAAAATATTTCGAATTGAAGAGATTTCACGAACGTAGCTAGTAATTCATTATCGAGTTCGACAATTTCTCACGAGATGTCCTTCACATGATCTTGTGAGCAAAGAACCTCATTTATTTAGAAAAGCCGTATTGGTAGTAAAACTTACCTTTTTAACAGAAAAGAAACATTGTTATCTGTTTTTAGCATTGTCGTTGCGAAACAATAGTTGTTACATATGGTAATTAGTGAACAGCGACAATATCCAAATTTGTTAGTACGTATTTGCAGTTGGGATATTTCTGCCTAAATCTCGGTCATGGACGTGTTCATAAAACACATTCGTTTAATCTGGTAAGACGTCAGTGGGTTATTTACGTTTCATTTATTAATTGTTGCTTGGCATCAGTTCAAAGCAAGAAAAAGAGAAGTATACATAGTAGTAGTTCCTTAACACACCATTCATTGTTAAAGGTTTCAGTTTTTCTTATTGTGTGTTTGCGAGTGGACAATTCGGCGGAAGTGCCGAATGGTTGGACAAAGGAACAGGGGAGCAGGACCGGAAGGGAAACAATCGAGATGGAGGAATGTGTGGGATGATGGAACTCGAGAAAAAATGCATAAGGATTGTGCACGAACGATGTTATCGTGAGGAATAAAATGAAGAATCTTTGCAATTAGCACAGATGTACGCTTCCGTACTATGCTATAAAGGATCACAAGACATCGAAGAGCAGTTGTTGGTAAAATTACCGGGAACTCAACGTCAGGTAATAATGATATGCTTGAAAAATGAACGGAACGACAGCATGTCTTTCCTTCCTCGCTTCAGGAGCTCGTAAGTAGAACGACATTATTTAAAGTGACTTTTCGTATACCGGTATCTGAGCTTGTATCTAAGTGCGTATAAGGTAGATCTACCGTAGTGACACGTACTTCAAATGCTAGCATTTTGTACTCCGTGATGAAAGCTATTGTCGTTATGCATGTGCACGAGACCTCATGGTTTTAGGATTATGGCTAACGACGCCATTTGCTAAATAATTGCCAGTCTTATAGTCGGCTGATGCTATGTGTACTGAACCGGCATGGTTGTTTTCGAATAAGTGGCTTGATACCGAAAGTTTGTTTCTTTCTTTTGTTGTCTGTTAAGTGACAACTGGATGGTTGTTGAAGAAGCTTTGAAACATAACGTTTCAGTGATTGAAGCATGCATGCATTGTGTTATGGCCATTATATGTGAACTTCTTGAGTCACGAACCTAGGAAAATAACAAAGGATGTGGCTTCGTCATATTGAAAACAATTTGATTACGGGAATTTGCTGAACGATAATATTTGCAAGGGATATGAATATGGACCTATAATGAGAATAAAATTAACATTTCATATTTGTTAATTGTAAAAGTAAATTGTTATGATTGTCACTCCAGGTCATGTGACCTTTTCTAAAACATGAGTAACCTATAGTTGAAGTGTGGAATCTACCACCACTGTTATCAGCTTTTATGTGTTAAACAAGCTGTTTGAAGACATGTTTTCATAAATTAGTTAAACTTGAAATCTATCCATTTTTTTTTTATTTTGTTTAATTTTCATATTGCAAAGGAAATCATATCTGAAAGTGATCATTATTTTTATTACTTGCTATGTTAATAAATATGCATTTCGAAACCGTGGTGTTACACATTCACCTAAATAATTTATCAGTGTAAAGAGATATAATAATTTGTGTGCTAATAACTGTCTTCTCTTCCAGGAGGGGGGGAATTCAGGTTCACACTGATCATAATTAATTATCCTCTTTAGAAATATACAGAAATCTTCATAGACTATCAATTTTAGAGTGATTTGCAAAAAATCGTTGGTATTGACAAGTTAATTAAAGAATAATTAAGGAATTGCACACGTGCGAGATATATATATAGGGTGTCCCAGATAGTATTGATAGATTAAAGTTAAGGTTCGGTTGGATTGGCAGGTTGTGTAAATTTCGCAATTAATACTTTAAATTTTGGAAAATATTCAGCGGTGGCTCACTTGTCATAGCTACCTATGCTACTGGCGAGGCGAATAGGGACGGGTTTGTCGGTTCGGTATTTAGTTGGAAGTTAAGGGGCAAGTTTGGGGAAACAGGTAGGGGTTCCTTATCGCGTTGTAGAGTATTGGATAAACCCTCCACAGTTAGTTCGTCTCAATAAGATTATGAGACTCAGTGGCTGAGTGGCTACAGTTGTAACTTTACAAAAAAAAAAAAAAAAAAAAAAATTGAATTTTGATTTTTTTATATATAATTTTCTTTGACTAGTAAAATGGGTACTGAGAAGGAACCAGTAACTCTTGAAGCCCTCTTTGCTCTAGTTATGCAGAGCAAGAAAGAGACTCAAGAGAACTTTGAAAAATCAAACGAATCGCTCAGGTCTGAGTTACAAGCGAGTCATGAAAAGACTACAGAGCTACTCAGATCTGACCTGGCTCAAATGCAAAGAGATACCGCGGATCATATTTCAAAGCTGAAATCTGTAACTGAAGAACTTCGGCGTTGCGTATCCCAGTATCGTGTGGAGTGTATGACCAGGGCAGAGGCGGTAGAGAAAAAATATGATGCATTATCTAGCAGACTAGATGATGAGGTACAGGGTGTTCATGAAGTTTTGGATCGAATGAAAGTAGGGCAGATGGAACAGTTTGAGGTCTTGAAGGGTCAGATAGATGAGAAGATCAGAGATAGAGTACAGGATAGTAAAGGGGAAATGGTACAGGTGGCACTGCGAACGCGGGAAGAGGTTGAAAGGCTAGTAGATCGCGTGAAGTCTGAGAAGGTTGAATCTTCTTCATCTCAATTGCTTGTTCAGGAAGCTGCAACCCAGTGTGGGGTGAAAAGTAATCTGGGTAGTGACATGGTGTCAACAGAAATACTTTCTACCCTCAAATCATTAGATATGTCGATGGGAAAATTCAATCACATGATCACTTGTTTAGAAGATAGACGTTCTTTGGGGACGAATCATGATACAGTGGTAAATGAAAAGTATCTTTTGAAAGGGGGTTTGATCTCCCGGAAACGTGGGGTTGATAAGGCAACTTCGACGGAGGATTCGGATGCTGAGGTTAACCATGTTATGTTCAAACTTGGCTCTCACCAAGCGAGGGGGGCAACAAGTAGAGATTCTTCGAGTAGTAACGTGGAAATAGGGGAAGGGGCTTCTTCTAGTAGTAAAAGGAGATCCATGAAATCCCGCTACAGAAAATCTTTGAAGCATAAGGATAAGGTAGACCTAGGAGAGGGTGGTGATCAGGATAATTCAGGTGTTCGAGAGGTTCGTCGTTCGTCACCCAGGAATGTAGTTCAGGTTAAACCGCAGGACTTACTGAAGTTTCCTAAATTCAATGGTATTATCACAGATGTCACTCCAACCGAGTTCTTAGAAAAGGTCGAGGAACTTTTGAGTTTGTACAATTTAGACGAAAATGAGTATCTTAATTATGTCCCAAAATTATTGCTAGATAGTGCTAAAGTATGGTACAATCGAAGAAAGGCTGACCTTCTTTCATACAAGCACTTTAAGGAGGAGTTTATTGGCCATTATGAAAGTTCGAGATGGCGTAGCTCTTGCCTAGCTAAGATCTTGAATTCCCCTTATGTTCGTTCTTCAGAGGAGAGTGTCTTGCAATTCTTCTCTAAGAACTATAAATTACTTAGATCAATTCAACCTAATGCAGAAGAGACACAAATCATTGCTCAGCTCAGTACGTTATTACCGTACAAATTGAGAGAACACTTTGTAATGGCTGAACTTTCTTCATTCTCTGATGCGATCCATGCAATCGAGAATTTCGAATCCTTAAAAGAGGTAATTTTGAAAAGGGAGCCGAATCCTTTCTCCAAGCCAAAGAGCAACAAGGTAGGGGTAAATAAGGTGTCTATAAATTCTCAGGATGCTGATGCTTCTCTTAAGTGTGAATCTCAAATTCAGAAAAGGTCACCGTTGGCGGTCAGGAAAGATGGGCGGACTAGTCCAAAGTCAAAAATGTTTCGATCTAGTACTACCTTCATTCCTGAGAACTCGTGGCAGGGAAACGAAGCAGATCTCACATCGTAGGGGGTGATGTGGGTGATCATAAAAGTAATCCTCCTGTAAATACCAGCTCGTCCGTAAATAGGGGTGCGAGGGGTTCTGGGATTGACTTGTCTGGACCCATGTTGGAAGACAAACAGTTCATTGGTGACAGCATGTTTGTCAGATTAGCACAAAAGTTTGGTGACCATCAAGTCAGTATTGATGAGGACGGTAACCGTCGAATCGGTTTGTCAGTGAGTGGTCAAACTTCCGAACAATTAAAAGCACGTATAAGGTCCGCTCCTAGATTGGCTGATTCTGTTGTGGTCATGGTAGGCACAAATGATATTTTAAAATTTAGGCCTGGTGATGAAATTAAAAGAAATTTAAAGGAGATTGTTGATCTTTTAAAGGAAAGAGTTAAGGATATTACACTTCTTTGTCTTCCACCCATTCCGAAAGTTATGAAATCCAAAGATAGTATTGTCTGGCGGAAATGGCACGAAATTAACGAGTTCATTCGCTCTCTTAAGGAGGGTGATGTTGTCAAGGTACATGACCTGAGTCCGTTGTTTCTGATAGATAATGCTAATATTCGTGAGGAGCTGTTTGAAAGTTTCTTAGGTAATCCTTCTCATAGGAGAATAGATAAAGTGCACTGGAACCGATATGGCATGTTACAAGCGCTGGAGTATTTGAGACAAGTAGGGGTCTTACAGAATTTAGGTAGGAGTCAACCTAATCGTGAAGATCAACGCGTAGTGGAGTCAGGGGTCCAGCATGAGGGTGTGCAATCCCGGGAGTCAGTTGTTAGTAGAGGTTCGGAAAACATCAGGGGAACTTTCGTCCATGCGCAGGGGGCGGGAGTACAGTAACCATTCCTGCCATTCGATTTGTAAATATGTACAATAGTGATTCTGATTCAGATTTTTGTGATCAAATTAGTTCTAAAATACCGATTAATGTAGATTTTCATAATAAAGGTTCTGCCCTGATAAAAGTAAAAATTCTTGATAGGGAATTTAACGCGCTCTGTGATAGTGGGGCTGAACTGAGCTTGCTGTCCTATGATGCGTGGAAAGAATTGTCTTCCATTATTTCTAGGCCAAGATTGGAGCCTGCTTCACACATCAGGCTGTTTGATTATACTGGAACTAAATCAAAAGCAGTAGATGGAATCACTAAGTTAATGATTAGTTTAGGTGGGCATGACGTATTTGTTCAATTAGTGGTGGTAAGGAGTTTAAGTGTACCTTTGTTGTTGGGTTTAGATGTTATCTACAAAATTCACGGTGAGCTAAATTTTGATTTAAATGCATTTTTTTATAATACACCCAATGGTAAGGTTTTCCTGAGGTTTACTCCACTAGAACAGGTCGATCCAAGTCCTCAAGATTTAAGTATAAGAGAAGTTTGTTGTTCACAAGACTCCTCGAGCAAATGTTTTTCTGAATTCGGCGACCAAATTAAACGATCCTTAGTTATAGACGAATCTCATTCTTCGCAATTAATAGCAATGTTACAAGAGTATCAAGACATGTTTACCGAAGTACCGGGTTTATGCAAGGAATATGTGCATAGGATGGAGCTGGACACGAACGAACCCATTGTACGAAAAAACTATCCCATTCCATATGCGTATCGTGCAAAGGTAAAGGAACAACTGAATCAGATGCTTGAATGGAACGTAATAGAACTTTCTGATTCAGAATACCATTCACCTTTGCTGGTTGTTCCAAAACCCGATGGTGCTATCAGGTTATGTGTTGATCTAAAAAAGATCAATCAGCATGTCAAACTCAAACAACTTGCACCGCTGAAGATTAATGAGTTACTTACATCATTCCAGGGGTGCAAATACTTCACATCCCTTGATTTGGGGAATGCCTATTGGCAAGTTCCTCTCGATCCAGACAGTAGAAAATTTACGGCCTTTTCGTTTGATGGGATATTATACCAGTTCAAGAGAGTGGTATTTGGGTCAGTTAATGGTACTTCAGTGTTTGTCGATGTGATGAACCGTGTTCTTGGATCCTTTAGCGACTTCACTGTTGTATATGTCGATGACATAATCATTAAATCCCAAGATTTCGAGTCCCATCTTGAACATGTAAGGTTAGTGCTGTCCAGATTGAAACGTGCAGGATTTACATTGAAAGTGGAAAAGTGCAAATTTGTGGTACAAGAGTTAAAGTTTCTTGGCCATGTCATATCCACTCAAGGCTATCATAAAGATCCAGCCTATGTTGTAAGCATAGAACAATTACCAAAGCCGGAGAACCTAAAACAATTACAGAGGGTTCTGGGTTGCTTCAATTGGTTGAGCAAGTATATTCGTAACTATTCAATGTTGGCACACCCCCTTTATGAACTTCTCAAACAGAAAAGTAAGTGGAAATGGAGTGTTGAAGCAGATGTTGCTTTTAAAGACTTAAAAGAGGTAGTCAAAAGGGAGGTTACTTTGTTTTATCCGGACTTTGAGAAAAAGTTTTACATTCAGACCGATGCGTCTTTGGTGGGCATAGGCGGTTTCTGCTATCAGATGGTAGATGAACATATCAGACCCCTGGGGTTTGTAAGCAGGTTGTTGAAATCGTACGAAAAATCTTATACTTCGACTGAGATAGAAGTTTTGGCCATACTCTTTACGATATCAAAATTCTCCTCCTTTCTCAAAGGAAGGCAGTTTATAGTAATCACTGACCACAAGGCACTTACCTGGCTCGAGACCGCTCATACCTGGAACGCCAGACTCACCCGATGGTTTATACAGATACAAGAATATTCTTTTGTGGTGCAGTACTGTAAGGGATCAGAAAACGTTGTGGCTGATACTCTTAGTCGTAGTTTTCCTGGTGTGACCCTCTCAGAGTTTAACGTTAATTGTTCAGGTGCTCAGTCCTTAGGTAGCTTAAACTTAACCAAGGAGGAATTGGTTTCGGCGCAAAGGGAAGATCCCTACCTGAAAGAAATTATCTGTCACGTATTGGGAGAGGTACAGTCCAGTGTGTCTCGCTCAAGGTCTTGGGGGCCAAACTTATGTTGTAGAGGACGAAATTTTATATATCAAGGATTTTCATGATCCGAGTAAATTGAGGATTTGTGTACCAATAAATTTGATCGGTAGGATCTTAATACATTGTCATGATAACTCGGGACATTTCGGCGTAGCTAAAACTCTCGCTCTGATTTTCAAAAGTTTTCATTGGAAGAACATGAAGAATGACATCAAAGATTTTGTCAGGGACTGTGATGTTTGCGAAAGAACAAAACCCAATAAGCATCCGTCAAAATTTGTTTCAAGGTCTCATATAATTGATAGACCAGGTGGAACTTTGTTTTTGGACTTACAAGGACCGTTCGCGTCGGGGCCTAAAAAGGAAAGATTCTTGTTCACGGTTTTGGATGCCGCATCCAGATACTTAGTTGCTTATCCAGTTGTAAATAGTAATGCTCAAACTGTCCTCGCGAAATTGATAAAAATTTATTTTGTTCATCTTAGCATACCTATGCAGGTGTTTACAGATAACGGACCACAATTTAGGTCAAAGTTGTTTCAGGAGGCGATGGAGAAGCGGGGAGTAAAGGTTGCATATACTCCAACATATCATCCTTCCTCAAATATGGTGGAACGTTACCATAGTGAACTAAATAGGCTTATGAGGGTCTTATGTTTCGATAATCATGCGAAATGGCCTGAGAGAATTGAGCAAGCTCTCTTCCTTTTGAATAATTCAGTATCGTCGCAAACAGGTTTCACTCCTGCTGAACTGAGACTGAATGTGAGTAGAAAACTTGTAGACTTTCATTCTATACTTAACGATGTTGGGAATGGCACTTGGGATTCAAAATTGCTGATGGCAAGTTGGTCGAGTTCTTCTAAAAGACGAAATAAGCTGAATCAACTCAATAAGAGAAGATTCAACAGACCAGCTATTATAATGGGGAATTTAGTCTTTGTTAAAAACCATCAACTTGGCAACTTGAGTGACAAGGTTATAAAAAAGTATTGTGAACTTTACTTAGGACCGTACTTATGTATAAAAAATACCAATGATTCAACATTGAATTTGGTAGATTGCATAACTGGAGATATATTGGAAAATCATTCCATTGAAAATTGTAAAGTGTGGAGTTGCACTCAGGAGAAATTAAAATATTGGTTGCAGAAGGTTATGGCTATGGGATTGGATATTATTACAGATATTAAGCCTAATCTTTTAGACTTGTGCAAAACTGATCATTCTAATAAAGATGTAGTTCAGTTGTAAGGGTTAGGAGTAAAGGAACTTATATCCGTTACTTGGGCCAAGTATAGGTAAACCAGCGGCGGGCACTTTTGTCAAGTGGGTGCAACCTTACAGCGGGCTAGCTTGTAAATGGATGTCCTACTCCTGAGTCAGTATGCACAGAGTATGCATGGATGAAATGACCAGTGTGAACTGAGAATTCCCACTCTCTGAGAAGATCTCAAATGAATAGACTGTGCAGAATGAGTAATGTTGGTGTAAATAAGGTAACTTAATCATTATGTTTTGTATATGCCGTTGTTCTATATTAGAGTGCTCTGTTCATTTATATTGTGTGAGGTGTTTTGTATGGGTTCTGCCCTTGTTGGGCGCCATTTATAACGAATATGGTTATAAACACTATTTAAAATGCAGACTGTATTTATTATTTTAAAAATTCATGTCAAAAGTGTAGGTAATTTTCATATGACTCGATGTGAATAGTTTACGTATTGCATGAATATTAAATTGAGTTAACTTTTATCTCGTCCAGCAAGGAAAATATTTCGAATTGAAGAGATTTCACGAACGTAGCTAGTAATTCATTATCGAGTTCGACAATTTCTCACGAGATGTCCTTCACATGATCTTGTGAGCAAAGAACCTCATTTATTTAGAAAAGCCGTATTGGTAGTAAAACTTACCTTTTTAACAGAAAAGAAACATTGTTATCTGTTTTTAGCATTGTCGTTGCGAAACAATAGTTGTTACATATGGTAATTAGTGAACAGCGACAATATCCAAATTTGTTAGTACGTATTTGCAGTTGGGATATTTCTGCCTAAATCTCGGTCATGGACGTGTTCATAAAACACATTCGTTTAATCTGGTAAGACGTCAGTGGGTTATTTACGTTTCATTTATTAATTGTTGCTTGGCATCAGTTCAAAGCAAGAAAAAGAGAAGTATACATAGTAGTAGTTCCTTAACACACCATTCATTGTTAAAGGTTTCAGTTTTTCTTATTGTGTGTTTGCGAGTGGACAATTCGGCGGAAGTGCCGAATGGTTGGACAAAGGAACAGGGGAGCAGGACCGGAAGGGAAACAATCGAGATGGAGGAATGTGTGGGATGATGGAACTCGAGAAAAAATGCATAAGGATTGTGCACGAACGATGTTATCGTGAGGAATAAAATGAAGAATCTTTGCAATTAGCACAGATGTACGCTTCCGTACTATGCTATAAAGGATCACAAGACATCGAAGAGCAGTTGTTGGTAAAATTACCGGGAACTCAACGTCAGGTAATAATGATATGCTTGAAAAATGAACGGAACGACAGCATGTCTTTCCTTCCTCGCTTCAGGAGCTCGTAAGTAGAACGACATTATTTAAAGTGACTTTTCGTATACCGGTATCTGAGCTTGTATCTAAGTGCGTATAAGGTAGATCTACCGTAGTGACACGTACTTCAAATGCTAGCATTTTGTACTCCGTGATGAAAGCTATTGTCGTTATGCATGTGCACGAGACCTCATGGTTTTAGGATTATGGCTAACGACGCCATTTGCTAAATAATTGCCAGTCTTATAGTCGGCTGATGCTATGTGTACTGAACCGGCATGGTTGTTTTCGAATAAGTGGCTTGATACCGAAAGTTTGTTTCTTTCTTTTGTTGTCTGTTAAGTGACAACTGGATGGTTGTTGAAGAAGCTTTGAAACATAACGTTTCAGTGATTGAAGCATGCATGCATTGTGTTATGGCCATTATATGTGAACTTCTTGAGTCACGAACCTAGGAAAATAACAAAGGATGTGGCTTCGTCATATTGAAAACAATTTGATTACGGGAATTTGCTGAACGATAATATTTGCAAGGGATATGAATATGGACCTATAATGAGAATAAAATTAACATTTCATATTTGTTAATTGTAAAAGTAAATTGTTATGATTGTCACTCCAGGTCATGTGACCTTTTCTAAAACATGAGTAACCTATAGTTGAAGTGTGGAATCTACCACCACTGTTATCAGCTTTTATGTGTTAAACAAGCTGTTTGAAGACATGTTTTCATAAATTAGTTAAACTTGAAATCTATCCATTTTTTTTTTATTTTGTTTAATTTTCATATTGCAAAGGAAATCATATCTGAAAGTGATCATTATTTTTATTACTTGCTATGTTAATAAATATGCATTTCGAAACCGTGGTGTTACACATTCACCTAAATAATTTATCAGTGTAAAGAGATATAATAATTTGTGTGCTAATAACTGTCTTCTCTTCCAGGAGGGGGGGAATTCAGGTTCACACTGATCATAATTAATTATCCTCTTTAGAAATATACAGAAATCTTCATAGACTATCAATTTTAGAGTGATTTGCAAAAAATCGTTGGTATTGACAAGTTAATTAAAGAATAATTAAGGAATTGCACACGTGCGAGATATATATATAGGGTGTCCCAGATAGTATTGATAGATTAAAGTTAAGGTTCGGTTGGATTGGCAGGTTGTGTAAATTTCGCAATTAATACTTTAAATTTTGGAAAATATTCAGCGGTGGCTCACTTGTCATAGCTACCTATGCTACTGGCGAGGCGAATAGGGACGGGTTTGTCGGTTCGGTATTTAGTTGGAAGTTAAGGGGCAAGTTTGGGGAAACAGGTAGGGGTTCCTTATCGCGTTGTAGAGTATTGGATAAACCCTCCACAGTTAGTTCGTCTCAGCGTGCCCGAACATTAGAGTTTCCATTGGCCCCTTACAGCGGGAAGTCCCGCTCTAGCCAATTTGAGCACAGTTGCATCACTCACAGAGCGGTAATTTCTCTCAAGTTAATTCTGCGGGACTGTAGTACAGTGATACCATAACATACCAGTGCAATACTTATGCAGATAATTTTAAGCTCCTATCATTTGTACAGTACCAACTCTTGAGGTATATCGTAACTTACCCTAAGTATGTGGGATCAAACTGGGTGATATAGCTCACTGATCATTCATCCTTGATTCTTGAGCAACTCGCTAGTTATGGTGAGCTTGATGGTAAGTTGCGAGAGGCAACGTCTACACACTATGGTAAAACACACACTTGAGTTTAGACCCCCTACAGACTGGATCAGCATGGTGAATGGAATTACCTGTCATTCACTGCGTGGAAGTGCTCCCTCAAGGTGTCAAACCACGGACTGGTTGGAACGCGGTGTCCGTTTGTAGTGCAAGTCTGGAAGCCCTTTCTCCTAGACTTTTAGCTCATACTTCTGCACCCTCTGAATGACTGACTTAGAACTGATCTCTCTCTTTCCCAAGATATTTATTCAGATTGATTTTACTAAACAAA
Organism: Lepisma saccharinum; assembly: GCF_977018435.1. Classification (NCBI taxonomy): domain Eukaryota; kingdom Metazoa; phylum Arthropoda; class Insecta; order Zygentoma; family Lepismatidae; genus Lepisma; species Lepisma saccharinum. The sequence goes on from NC_139250.1 coordinate 34,411,409, forward strand.
TGCAGTCTGACCTGTAATCTCTCCCTTGATTGCGATGTTTACACCTGTTTGCAACGATGACGATCAAGGAAGCCCGGCAATGTCTGACAAGACATTCCTTAGATGGTTCTAGCAATTTCCTGTCTAGAAAGGTGGTGGCTAAATGTCTGGGATTTTAGAGTTCGTTGTACGTTTCATTTCAAAGATTCTACAGATTGTTATGATATGTACCACTTCATGCAGCAGTATTTACCTTGGCTCATCGCTCGACGTATAGGTACGAAACCATTTGACTCTTGCCGTTCTTCCTGCGTGGTCTACACTTTGCACCACTCCATACACCCTCATTGATGAATCATCTTTATTCTCAATCACAAAGTCCCCTGGAAAGAATTCCTGGTCATCCAGATGATGGATAGGATAAAGAGCTGTAGATGGAATGCCCTGTTCTACAGATCCATCCTGAAATATGAAAAATTGGGACATTGTAACTGAACCTACTTCAGCAGTTCCACATATATAAACACTACAGGTGGGACATATTAATTGGGGTCATAATTACTCCCGAGAGGAGAAATTCTTTTCATGTTCAAGTATTAAGTAGTCAAATTAATTTGTAACTGTTGGCAAACTGATTTAGTGATTTGGGGTTGCTAGTCCACTGTGTGAATGTACGCGCAGTTCAGAGAATTCACACACGGGGACCATAGCTAACAGGCACAACGTGATCCTAAAGGTATGATTCCATATTTACTCACTGTTTAAATGAACATAAAGAAAGAAGGAAATCTTTATTATTTTAATTATTGAAATCATTAAATTTATTATAAAATTCACAGTTCTTCATAGAGGACTTGAAAGTAATAAAACTTTTATTTTGGAAACTGTACAAATAATCTTGTTCTAATTAACACATAATGAGGGACATTTTAATGGATTCCAAGAGAACGGATGTATTCAAAAATCCATGTGCAGAGTAGATAAAGGAAAAAGCATCCGATAATCTATGCTTCTATTGGATTTATTTAACTAGAATGTAATAAAGGTTGTGTATAAAGCGTAGATAATCACTTCTTAACACACACACCTGTAACAATTTGTTAACAGTTTGGTATTAACTTCGGTTACGTGTGTTGGTCCTGGCGGAAGTTCGATCGTGAGAGGACGGCACAGACCAAGGACATCCGCGTAGCTGAAAAATGGAGGGAAGAGGTGGATGTTGATCAAAATCGAAGCAAAAAGGTTTTTGAGTTTGTTTGCATGTTTTTGGACAAGAAATCATGGTGAAAGTTAATACCTATTGAACACCTTTGACGTTCAAATCCAGCAAGGGGTAATTTTGTGGACGTTCGTACACATAGAGGTGCTGACTGTGCCAGTGACCATTATTTAGTAATTGCTAAATTAAGAGAAAGACTCTCAGTGATAAATCATAAGCAACAAAATCTAAAAGTTATAAAATTTGATACAGGAAAGTTTAATGATGAAAGAATTAAGAAAGATTACCAAATTAAACTGTCAAATAGATTTGATGTTTTGCAGGATTTAAATGATGATGAAAATATAAATGAAACAGACGTAAATAAGAATTGGGAGCACATACGTAATGCAATAGAATCAGCAGCTAAAGAAAGTATAGGATACCATAAACCGAGAAAAAGTAAGCCATGGTTTGATAATGAATGTCATAATCTAATAGAAATAAGAAATCAGGCTAGACTTACGTGGTTAAATAACTCTGATGATACAAATCTAAACAATTATAATAGAATAAAGCGAGAAGTTAACCACACGTTTAGAAGTAAAAAAAGAGATTACTTGAAAAGCAAAATTAACGAAATTGAAACAAACAGCAAAAATAAAAATATCAGAGATTTATATAAAGGTGTAAATGAGTTTAGAAAGGAGTGGCAACCTAAAGTAAACTTGATAAAAGATAAAGACGGCGATTTTCTAGCTGACCCAAGCGATATTCTAAATAGATGGAAGAACTACTTTAATGACCTTTTAAATGTCCATGTAGGAGATAAATCAGAACTAAATGAAGTACACACAGCAGAACCTTTAGTTCCAGAACCTAACTTGACTGAAGTTAAGGATGCTATTAAAAGGCTAAAGAATAACAAAGCACCTGGCATTGATTTAATACCAGCTGAGTTAATTAAATATGGTGGAAATTCATTAATATGTAAATTCATATAAATTAATTTGTTTAATATGGAATAAAGAAGAAATCCCTCAACAGTGGAAAGAATCCATAATTGTTCCTGTGTTTAAAAAAGGTGATAAAATGAACTGCAATAATTACCATGGAATTTCTCTACTCTCAACAACATATAAAATATTATCTAACATTCTTTTAACAAGACTAACCCCATATGCTAATGAAATTATAGGTGATTATCAATGTGGATTTAAACGTAACAGATAAACTACAGATCAAATTTTTCACATCAGACAGACACTTGGAAAAAAGTGGGAATATAATCAAAATGTCCATCAGCTATTCATTGATTTCAAAAACGCATATGATTCGGTCAAAAGGGATAAATTATATAATATATTAGTAGAGTTTGGAATACCTAAGAAGCTTGTTAGTATGATAAAAATATGCACCAGTGAAACAGAAAGTAAAATTCGTGTGAGTATTAACTCTTTCGCTGCGCTCGTCGCATCTATGCACAGCACGCCAGGTGCCTTGCTCTGCGGAAGTCGCATTATTGCGAGTTCATACTTCCACTCGCTGCGGGTGTTGCATTTCCGCAGTATGTCGCTTTTAGTAGCCTTCAGACATCTGTTGATACTATTTGGAACTATTTTAACTTGTAGTTTTTTTTATATCCGTATGATGTCGCTAATTACACCTCCGTTTAGAATACGAGCGTTGAGTGCTCTGACATGTCAGTTTCTAATGCATGTTCGAATGTAAACAACATGGCTTCGTCAAGTCGTCAACACTTGTCTGATAATGATGTTACTCAACTCTTGAATCAGAAGGTGAATTAAGTTGTGACAATAATAGCGACAGTTTTATGAGACTTCAAGTGGTGACAGTGATTGTGTAGTGTCTGATGAAGAATTTGTACCGCCGTCCGTAACATCATGGAGCAGAGTGCAAAGCAGCATTGATCTAGGTGCGGGAAGTTCGACACAGCAAGTGCTAAGTTACTTGGTGACAGTACAGTATTTAGCTCACCATTTTCTTGTTTTATCAAATATTTCCCCCGCTCAGTATTTGAACACACAGCAGAACAAACTGAAGTTTTCGCCACCCAGTATCTTGATACTACTTACAAATTTCCACGCCGCTCCACCACTCTGCGTCATTCCGTGTTTTGAGAAATACCATACCATCAGGGACTACAGAATGGTTTGCCAGTGCAAGGAATGACTTTTGTAATTTCTCTATAACATATTTTGCAATGTAATTTTTTTAAATTATTCTTTCTAATTTTTTTTTTTCAAAATTTCAAATTTTTTTAAAATTTCAAAATTTTTCAAAATATCATTTTTTTTTTTCAAAATATCATACCACCAGGGACTACAGAATTATTTTCCAGTGCAAGGAATGAATTTTGTAAGTTCTCTCTCATATATCACGAACGCAATGTAATTGTGAAAATTATTTTACAATTTTTTTTTTTTTTTTTTTCAAATTTAATTACGCAGCCAAGGGAAATTGTGTGCCAGAGAATTCCGCAGCGAAAGAGTTAATATGTCTGACAAATTTACAATTCATAATGGGTTAAAACAAGGAGATGCATTATCTCCATTGCTCTTTAATTTTGCTCTTTAATTAGAAAACTAAATATATGCTTACAGGCCGAAACCAAGTGTTAGGTAATAATCAAAATCTAATTATTGATAACAACTCGTTTGAACCAGTTTCCAAATTCAAATACTTAGGAGTAATATTAACAAATGAAAATTATATTATTAAAGAGGAAATAAAAAGTAGGCTTAATTCAGGAAATGCATGTTACTTCTCTCTTCATAAACTTTTGTCTTCTCGTTTAATATCTAAGAAACTAAAAGTTAAAATATGCAAAACAGTAATTTGGCCTGTAGTATTATATGGATGTGAAACTTGGTCCCTTACATTGAAAGAGGAACATAAATTGAGAGTATTTGAAAATAAGATCCTTAGGAAAATCTTTGGGCCTAAAAGGGATGAGGAGACAGGTGAGTGGAGAAGGTTACATAATTTAGGACTACATAATTTGTATTCATGTCCAGATATTATTAGAATAATTAAATCAAGAAGACTTAAGTGGGCAGGCCATGTGGCACGAATGGGAGAGGAAAGAGGAGTTTACAGGATCCTTGTTAGGAAACCTGATGGTAAGAGACCTGTAGGAAGGTCAAGACGAAGATGGAGGGACAACGTTGTGATGGACGTAAGGGAAATCGGTAGGGATGGAAAAGAGTATATAGAACTTGCTCAAGATAGGGAAAGATGGAAGGCCTGTGTTGCTGCAACCATGTCCCTTCGGGTTTAAGAAGGCTAGGGAGTTAGTTAGTTAGTTTGATCTGACACTAATTCAAATCTTTCACTATGGTTCATAAAGTTTGAATTACCACTGGGTATTATAATGTATTAGTATATCGGTAGTATGTACACTTGTGGTAAAAATTACTTTACGTAACACAAAGGTTCACGAGTTTGAGTTGTAAAATCTTTATGAGAAAATTACCTTTTAGGAATGTACACAGAGTTTGATGTAAAGTTTGATCGAATTTCAGATTAGAATAATAGTTTCAGTGTTCGAGCGTGTAACATTTCACCAAAGTAAACAATCATTGTGTTCAGTCTGCCATTTTTACTTAGTACTAATCATGAAATTCTCTTACAGGAGGGGGAATCTCTAAATGCTTATTACAGTGGGAAATAATTGCAATATATAATAGAACGTAATAAATTTGCACAAATTGCAAACTTCAAGTCGTGAATTTAAATTTACCTATTGATAATTTACAGAGTGTAAACCTTTATGGCTTGTCTTGTTTAACATATGAAGAAAAAAAGGGGGTGAAAACTTCGTGGTATTTTAATTTCATTCCTGGTTCAAGTTATTCTCGGGAGAAATTTAGAGGGATATTAGGGAACATTTAATGATTGCCTTGTAAAATTCTTTGGTACAGGGTGACTACAAAGTTCTTGAATAAATTAAGTTGGAATAATTTCTTTCTTTCTACAAGTAAAAGTTTAAGGAGATTTATTTTAATTTTGCACACGAAAAAGAAAAAAGACTGTGAAGCTCCAAATGTTGCTACCTGCATCATTGTACGGCAGTTCAACGAAAATCGTTTGTAGTTTGAAAAGGTATTGAACTTAGGAAATTTCAGTGGTGTGAGATGGGGATTTTGTGAAACGTATGGGATTGGGCACCCATGCTAATAGTGGACCGTTGATATTTTATCAGCTGATAAAGGCATATTGCAAATCACATGTTCCCACCATATTGATCAATGATGAATTTTCTAATGCAAAGTTCAAATTGTACCTACTTTCTAGGTCTCCCACAATTTCCTATCTTCAGAGTAACTGAGGCTTTCTTTAGACTGAACATGTATGCATGAAAGCATACTGCTACGGGGTAAGGAGGTTAAATCGAAAAATTGACTCTTGAAGAAGGATGTGTTGCTATCATGTTTACAGATCATTAGAACGAGGAAAGCTTTTACAAGGGAGGATAGGAACTAAAAATGGAATGAATTAATTACTATTTTTGGGTGTGTTAGGACACCTGGTAATTTTGCCTTCTTCAGAATACAGGGTTTGTCCAATAAGTATCGGGACTGAAGTCATAAAAAGAAATTTATTGAAGATATATGTACAGTGTGTTAAGATTCTTCAAAATATGACCCTCCTGCATCAATACACTGCTGCCAGCACTTTTTCCACTCTTCATATGCCCCCTGGAAGTCGGCAACCTCAAGGCTGTTCAGGCAGCCCGTTGTAGCAGCTTCGACTGCCTCAATCGTCCTGAAACGATGTCCTTTGAGGCTCCTTTTGATACGAGGGAACAAAAGATGACGGGGCGAGCCATATCTGGACTGTAGGGTGCTTGCGGCAGCATTGTCACATTGTGTTTGGCCAGTGACTCCCTAACAATTAGTGACGTGTGACTGGGTGCATTGTCTTGATGCAGGAGCCAGGAATCGGCAATCTCCCTTCGGATGCAAATCACAATTGAATGCACAGTGGATTTCAGTAAATTTAACTCCTGTGCTATCAAACAAACACTTAACCGGTGATCACTGTTCAGAAGTTCTCGCACTTTGGCCACATTTTGAGCATTTGGATCGATGTCGGACGTCCAGCACGTTGTTCGTCTTCGACATCTTCCCAGCCATCTTTGAATTTTTTACGCCACTCAAAAACACGCGTTCTGGACATGGCTTCGTCCTTGCCTCCGTAGCAGATTTCTTCAGTTTAACGCAAAATTTGATGGCACAACACTGTTCGATGGTTCACTGCATCTTGACTCTCGACGCGAGCACTACACACACTTTCACATCAGGTGTGACCTACACACTCCAAAGGCTCGGAGGCAATGGAGCTGGGTCTCCAAGCTTACGTGACATCCTGCAACACACATCCCACCCACAGAGACCGCCCTCCACCCATTCCCATAGCCCGGACAAAGTCAATCCCAATACTTATTGGACAAATCCTGTATTACCAAGAATGTTCCTGCTTGTGAGTTGGGTTTACGTAATATTTTCTACAAATGTACAATTTAGGAACAGATTTGTATCACAAAGTAGCTGAAGTCTAGTTTAGGTAAACACTTACTTGTTTTCAATACTTTCAGTATAAAAAAATGCCATTACCTGCCACACAACATCAGCTTTAGATGAGGTACAGAGCGTCTCCACCACTATTTTAGAGCCTGGCTTCACCACCATCATTGGAAGCTGTTTCTTCGCTCTTCGCAACTTCTTCTTCTTCAAAACTCTTGTCATCAGAGCTGGCCCCTTCTTTTTCTTTCCTATTTTCAGGTAGAAACAAAATATAGATTATAATATATCTCATACAATGATTGTTTGAAATTTGTTTTAAGCCCGTTTTACGCAGAGATAGGTCAATCAGGGTTGAACCTACAGTTTAAAATGGGTGCCGAACCATATGTGCCTTGACTAGGTTTTAGGGATGGGACCGATTAATCGGTACTCTATCGGTATCGGCCGATATAGGCATATCAGTGTATCGGTAAAATTACCGATTATTTTACCAATCCGATATATCGATAAATATCTAGTATTTTAGTGCAAAATTCTGTCAATTTTGTTTTAATTTTTATGGATAATCTCCATGCCCTTCTTTGTAAAAAAGTAAATGTCTAAATATTCAACTTCTTTTGCACTGCAGTCACCTTAACACACACATTTATTAACTCTTTCGCTGCGCTCGTCGCATTTATGCACAGCACGCCAGGTGCCTTGCTCTGCGGAAGTCGCATTATTGCGAGTTCATACTTCCACTCGCTGCGGGTGTTGCATTTCCGCAGTACGTCGCTTTTAGTAGCCTTCAGACATCTGTTGATACTATTTGGGACTATTTGAACTTGTAGTTTTTTTTATATCCGTATGATGTCGCTAATTACACCTCCGTTTAGAATACGAGCGTTGAGTGCTCTGACATGTCAGTTTCAAATGCATGTTCGAATGTAAACAACATGGCTTCGTCAAGTCGACAACATTTTTCTGATAATGATGTTACTCAACTCTTGAATCAGAAGGTGAATTAAGTTGTGACAATAATAGCGACAGTTTTATGAGACTTCAAGTGGTGACAGTGATTGTGTAGTGTCTGATGAAGAATTTGTACCGCCGTCCGTAACATCATGGAGCAGAGTGCAAAGCAGCATTGATCTAGGTGCGGGAAGTTCGACACAGCAAGTGCTAAGTTACTTGGTGACAGTACAGTATTTAGCACACCATTTTCTTGTTTTATCAAATATTTCCCCCGCTCAGTATTTGAACACACAGCAGAACAAACTGAAGTTTTCGCCACCCAGTATCTTGATACTACTTACAAATTTCCACGCCGCTCCACCACTCTGAGTCATCCCGTGTTTTGAGAAATACCATACCATCAGGGACTACAGAATGGTTTGCCAGTGCAAGGAATGACTTTTGTAATTTCTCTATAACATATTTTGCAATGTAATTTTTTTAAATTATTATTTCTAAATTTTTTTTTTCAAAATTTCAAAATTTTTCAAAATATCATACCACCAGGGACTACAGAATGGTTTTCCAGTGCAAGGAATGAATTTTGTAAGTTCTCTCTCATATATAACGCAATGTAATTGTGAAAATTATTTGTTTATAAAAAAATATTTTTTCAAATTTAATTACGCAGCCAAGGGATATTGTGTGCCAGAGAATTCCGCAGCGAAAGAGTTAAGGAGATCAATGATCATTTCAGGTTCTTCAAGGACCATTTCTAATTATATAATCGATTGGTAGAATTTCGGTTATCGGTATCGGTAAATTTTATATCGGTACTTTATCGATATCGGCCAAAATTTCATATGGTTACATATTGAACTTGTAGTTTTGTTTATATCCGTATGATGTCGCTAATTACGCCTCAGTTTAGAATACGAGCATTGAGTGCTCTGACATGTCAGTTTCAAATGCATGTATCCCTACTAGGTATCAAACCCTGGACTCCTTGATTACACATGATGCAAATTAAGACTGAGTTTAGAACTAATAATAATATCACATTAAATGACTTGCACTGACAAAGTTTCATTAATCCCTCATGTTATGGCTCACTTCACATACATCCCTCTCAAGAGATGTAGAAATATTGTTGAATGCTTGTAAAATGCAGTCTTCAAGCTCAGTTCTCAATTATATCATCACTTCAGATCAACACCCTTGCCTTTTAATCAAGGGGACAAAGGTTCGGCCCTGGTGGAAGCACATAGTGGTTTTGATCACACTTAAAACTTTGCATCCAGTTCCAAATATCCCATTTGTGGATAAAATGGACCTAAAACTTGACTGTGACTTCAGATCAATTACAGATCAATGTAATTGCTGAATGAAAATCTTAATTCTATTTGTACAATTACAACATGGCTACTCTATGACCTAGAAAAAAATTCTCAGATATAACTGCAGGTTTTCAAGGTGAATTATAATAATCATTATAAAAAAAATAATTATAGATCCCCCTCACCCCAAGATGTCAAAAACTAACAATTACAGGGTGGTCACACTAGGACTGTGATAAAATTCACGTATATTTCACGGTTTTCAAGGTGAACTTTCCAAAAATTCAAGGGTGCAAGCAGTTCTACTTCAACCGTAGGTATTACCACCTCTCACCAGCCACACACATACACACACAAATATATTAGCAATATAAAGGGTCTCTGTGATTCCAATGTATTCAAAAATCCTAATTCAATTCAAATTAAAAAGTATAAAAAATTTAAATATTTAAACATATAATGTAAAATATTTAAGATGCTGAATTTGCATTTGTTGTTACACATACTCAGATTCGAAATACACATCTACAAACACAAGTCACAATTGTTACGGAATATACTACTAGGGACATTCAATATATAAGTTTCCCTGTGCTATAAAATATTGTATAAAGCAATGCCATTAAAAAGAAGAACATGGTTGACAAGCGCCATCCTTCGTCTACCAGGAACAACAATCGATTTGTTATCAGACGTGAAGGCGCATGCGCTCAAGGGCGAAAAGTAAATGCTTGTTCGGAAAACGTGGGCTCACGTCATAAGGAGTTCAGAAGCATGGATGCTAAGGGCATTCTGCTGATGGACTTTTTGGAGCGAGGAAGAACAATTAATGCTGCCAGTTATTGTCAAACATTGGATAAACTGAAAAATGCAATTCGACATAAGCAACCAGGTCTCCTGTCAACTGGTGTCATTCTTCTTGACGATAATGCTCACCCCCACTCAGCAGTGCAAACACAACACAAAATAGAAGAATTGGGGTGGGAATGGCTGCCCCGACCTCCATACAGCCCCAATTTAGCACCGAGTGATTTCCATCTTTTTCCGGGGTTAAAGTCTGAATTGCAAGGTTACCGTTTCGGAACAGATGAAGAAGCGAAGCGTAATGTGAGAATCGTGCTCAATAGCCAGAGCCCTGATTTTCTTGCAAAGGGTATGGACAAATTGGTGCAACGGTGAGACAAATGCCTGAATCTCTATGGGGATTATGTGGAGAAGTAAGGAAGGATCCTCCTACACATGTCTGTATAGTTTTCTAATGTATCTTAAAAATAAAAAAAATTACAGCATACAGAAACTTATATATTGAATGACCCACGTACCTACAAGACATTGTTGACTGCATAAGAATTACAAACTCAAATTTAATTAATCAACTTCAACATATTTCATCTTGGAATAATCTTCTGTCTGTCAGATAGATTGTTCTGCACAAAGTAAACGGATTGAGAGAATTCTGTATTATTTTCCACGCAACTTTATTTTCCTTCCTCAATAAAAATAAAAGATAAACTGCGAAAAAATTTCCCCAAGGCATTTATATTAGGTATAAATTCAATGGGATTTGGATTAATAAAAGTCGCAGCTTTTCACATCTAGAGAAAAATTCATGCAGAATTTCTGGAGCCAATAATTCAAGTATAACTCCTGGAATGCAAGGAATTCCCGTTGAGTAGACACCCTGAATTAACATAACAGTAAAAGACTATCGTGTGTGCGTCACCTATCACTTCCGTTTAAAAGCTCCCTTGGAGCATAGGTGGGAAGTGCTAGGGTTTGGCCCTTTTATTCGCAACAGATTTCATATTCATGGAGGGCATTTATACACAATTTCCATGTGCTAATTATTCCTAGTCACCAAATCCAATGTAAGAAATAAAAAAATAAAAAAAGATTCACCAAGAGAGCCAGTGCTGCAGCTGCTACTTATGGAAGCAGTGTCGGATTGGCTGCCGGTATCATCGGTGTCCATGTCCTCGTACTGGTCACTGTTGTTGTTCTCGTGATCGACTGCAGAAACTTCTGTCAGTGAGGAAGGGGACTGTGCGTTCTGGTTATGCAGCTGAGGCTGTAGGGAAACTTGATTCGAATTCTCCACTACTGCAGGCACTGAAATGTTCATGAAGCATTATGCAGGTAACAGTAAAGTGATTGACAATTTTACATACCAATATCAAATTCTACCATTTTTTTTTTTTTTTGTATGAATATAAATATAAAATTCCCATAACTTTGACTTATAATGTAAATGTCAATATGCACTTTTCCTATTGCAAAACTTACTACAATCACCTGGTTATATGCATCACCAATGCCATAGTGTTATGCAATCAAGGGGTCCCGGGTTCAATTCCTAGTGGAGGCAAATTGCACAGTTGTTTGGTTCCCACTTAAAACTGTAGGTCCAGTCCAGATTAGCCTTTCTGGGCATAAAGTGGACTTAAAACAACAACAATTCAAGCACTGAGGTCAGTCACTCAGGTTCTATATGGAACATTTCTATATTGGATCTATTCGGTACATTTTGAATACGTTTATCAGAATCAGCAAAAAATTATATCAGTCAGTCCAAATAGTTCTCAATCATTAACTTTATACATGCACAGGTTCCCTGTGCACATTACCATGAGAATAGTTGGAGGTAGGGCTCCACACATTCTCGATCGCAGCCATTTGCAGAGATGATGTGATCAGCAACATGCTATAGAAACATTTACCTTCCCAGGTTCCCATTTATTTGAGAATGGGTGAACACCAGCGGTACTTTATAAGGAGAAAAGATCAGAAAATTTCCGACCTTCAATCACCAACCCTGGGAATCACATTTCATCTCCGGCATAGCAGACACCGTCCTAACTAGACCACCATGGCTCGTCTATACATACAAGAAAGTCATAATACAGAGCATACATTACTATCCACAATTGGATTCGCACTGGATAGTTTCTAGAACTATAATATAAACACTATACTCATAGCAATAAAGCTTTATATATCCTCATCATTGCTATGCTGAATAGCATACTACAAGTATTAACACGAAGTGATTAAGAAGAGAAACCACAATAATTTTGAACATTAACAAGCTGGACTCAATACAATTATAAAGTCACTGAGATTTTATTATTATTATTAACTTTTATTTGGGACAAACATACAGGATTATCAACAGTGACCCATTTAGTGGGGCATCTGACTGACACCGAGCAGACTTGGGTGATTTGTCAGCTTTTTTCCACCCTCGCATAAAGAGTTTCCAACCACTAATAATATGGGCATCTGGGGACAATCCTGGGATGAAAAGGGAGCAGAGCGTGGAATAAATCACATCACATCAAGAAAAATTTCCAGAACAAGAGAATATGTGCAGCTTTACCTCCATACCTCTATATTGTTCTATGTGATATTACGCCACTGTGCAATGAGCCTGAGAAACTTTACCTTGTGTAAATAAAAAAATAATAATAATAATAATAATAATAATGGCAATGCGTCCTTCTCCGTAGCCGAGCGGGTTAAGGCGTTCACTCGTCTTAAGATCGTTCGCTGCGGGACGGCGTAGGTTCGAATCCGGCTCTGGTCGGAATTTATTCGGCCTACGTATAGGGCCGGTGGCAGCCCACCATCGTGAGGAAATTGGGGAGCTCCGAATGAGTGAGCGGTAACCCGGTCGAGAAGACCTACAAAGGCTGGGGGTTCGTCGGGCTGACCACCCGTCACCCCAATACTGGTCTAAGATCTCCACGCTATAACAGGTGACGGAGGAACAGTGTGGGAGGGAGACCAGCAGTCGGTAGGTAAGCCAAGGCTCTCATAGGGCTGTCGCGCAGTGGTTATTATTATTAATAATGGCAATGCATGACCCATATGAACCAAGCCTTAGGTAACAACAACAACACAAACCACTGAATTTGAAAGTTAAGATGCAAATCATAAGACATAAGCACTAATTTGTCAAATAAAAATTGTTTGAAAAATTAGTGAAAAATTGCAAGAACTTTTTTCTTCAATTCTGCCATATACCGGGTGGGGCACCTAAAAGTACCACTGGAAATATTTCGTGAACAACAATAAATAAATATTGAAAAACTGCTTTTGCAGATATAAAGGTATGAGAGGGCCCATGAAATTAGTGGACATAATACGTTTAACTACGTAAGAAAGTACGATTTTCAATACAAACTTAGTTTTTTAAATGGAAACACTATTTTATTTTTAGCTCACTTGAAAGTACGGAAAAATTCATTAAGAATGGCGTTCGTTACATTGTAATACATCAAATAGTTCTCAAGTAATTGTAACGTGAAGTTGACGCTTCAAAACAAACATTTTTACAAGTTCATTTGTGTGTCGTAACATGTATATCCCCCTTTTGACGCCATTCGTGTATTACAACAAATATGTTATTCTTCTGCATATTATGTGTTGTGCTTAGGAAAGTTCCAACAACTGCAGGTTACAATAAAATCTGTAGTTTGTACATACATAAGCTTTGACAAATTATCTAAAAGATTTTGATACATCTTTCAGAGTTAACAAATATTTGTACATTAAAAAGTATACATTTTAAACATTCCACCATCAGTTACATACATAAAGATTAGTACATTGATATCTTTCTAATATTCAATTGGCATCCATTCATTTACGTGTTGATTTTTAGTACACTGGAACAATCAACTCTTCTCGTTTGGTCATCACAAATTTTTAAGTTTTCAACTATTAAACTTTGCACCTTATACATTTTTCTTTCTTTCTTTCTAATTCATTTATAAATTTTATCAAATGAAGCAAGGGTGTAAAAAAGTACACGGATTAACCATACGTTTGTGATAGTGTACGTATGTCAGAACTGTTGCTGAGAAAATAGTATTTTCAAACTCTGAAAAGGCCGGGATGATACTTATCTATGGCGAGTGTACGAAAAATGCAGCACAAGCGTGCAGGCTGTATGCACGACGGCATTTGCGCTCAGCTCCGCCGACAGGCATAGTGGCCATGCACCTTAACGCTCAACTTCACGTTACAAATTACTTGAGAACTACTTGATGTATTACAATGTAACAAACGCCATTCTTAATTAATTTTTCCGTAAATTCAAATGAGCTTAAAATAAAATGGGGTATCCATTTTTAAAAAACCAAGTTTGTGTTGAAAATCTTACTTCCTTACATAGTTGAACGTATTGTGTCTACTAATTTCATGAGTCCCTCTCATACCTTTATATCTGCGAAAGCAGTTTTTCAATATTTATTGTTGTTCACGAAATATTTCCAGTGGTATTTTTAGGTCTCCCACCCAGTATATGTATATATCAATCATTACATGGAAAGCTATATTATATTTCTACAAACAGAATATACGATGACATCCTATATGCAGGTATGCAGAAAAACTATGCTGACCAAGGCAGAAATTTATTTTATTATAAAACATAAACTAAAGGTAACGTTTCAACCTTCTAGCAAGGTCTTCTTCAGACTCTGCACCAAGTACATGGAGAATGCAGAATGTCTTTCTTGCAATATAAATGGCCCTGTTTCCTATGACTCCTCTTTACTTGAACATACTTGGCACACACTAGGATATGAACCTAAGACACGGGTATTCCTTGCTACAAATCAAACCAAATGTACAGGGTGGTCCATACACCATCTCTAAGTGTTAGATCCAAGCAGTACCCCCACTCCTGCTGAACCTAGATCAACATGTCAGGCTGAATGCTTGCACAAGCATTCACAATGCGCTGTTTCAGATGGTGAAGATCCTGTATCTAATGATAGAGGCAATTGCCTTTAAATGTCCCCACAAATAAAAATCTACAGTCGTGAAGTCGGGGGATCATTGTGGCCATTCCACAGGTCCCCTACAACCAATCAACCTCTGAGAAAACTGCATATGCAGGTAATCCCTGACAATGTTGGCATAATGGGGCAGAGCAGAGCACCATCAAGCTGGAGAAATGTTCCATCTTCAGACAACGTTCATCTAACAATTGGAGGTAACCTTCTGCATTCAAAGTTCCCTCCCACAAACCTTATCTGGTGTCCCCCTTTCCATGTATCATGTTTGGATTTGTTTTATTCCTGTTTCCTGTTCGTAAATGTTTTAGACAGGTGTCTCCATACTTATTGGCCACCCTACCTTGTCTTAGTTAAAAGAAAAACTTCTTACATCACATGCTGGCAACATTCTTGTTAAAAAACACACTACACACATAACAGACAAGACATCTCTGAGACATTATCAGGGCTGTTCAAGAGACAGCAAACAAGACGCAGTCAAGGTTCTGATGATGCTACTTGCTGTCTCTTCGCAGTCTCTCGACCAGCCCTAACGAAGACTCCGAGATGGAGTTGAAAGCTCAGAGAAATTTTTAAAGTGTATCTTATCATGCTGTTTGTCTCTTGTGTGTTTCTTAACAAACGTATTAGTTTGCATAGCATACTACAATGTTTCAGTCCTGAGTTGCAATTCGGAGAAATTAATGACTTGGTGCCAGAATTATTTATGTTAGTAATTAGTGCACTGTGCCTACCTTTATCGTTCACTCTCTTTGGGCTAGGCTTTGGGCGAAGAGGACCGTTTTCTATGCTGGCTGAGGCAATCTCATCTCGCTTGGTTTTTCTCCATTGCTCCTTCAACATTAAAGTATCACCATCTTTAAATGTGTAGAAATTTCGATCACCAACCTGCAGAGTGCATGGCTCAAACACATTTAGTAATTTCATTCTGCAAAATATAAACAGTGTACATATTATCTATTATTTTGTTACTTCAATGGATATGCACAATGTAACTTTGATTTTATATTTTTCAGAGGGTCCATGGTGGAAAAAACATGAGGAAACATTTTATACTTGCTTTGCTGGGAGCATGAAGGTCAATGTCTGATGTAGGAAAATACAAAAAATTGAGAATATAAAATCAGTGTTCAACTGTATATTTCTAATGTATAAAATACTGTATTTCAACGCATAATCATCGTAGATCTTATGCCATTTTTTTTTTTTTTTTGCAAAAAAGTGGGATGTGGCCATCATGTGAAGCTTTTTTTTCCTTTTAAAAAAAATTGCTCGGTATTTAAAAATCATTTATTTTAAAAATAATTTATTACTACGTAAACTGTCTTTGGTGCAAGATTAGGGTACCCTGAATACTCGTGAATATACATTAAAATTGAACTGTCCAAATTGGTACACATCATTTCTTTGAGACATTTTCTCAGTGGGAAAAAAAGAAGTTATTATTAGTTGTTATTGATCTGTGCATTATAGTCGAAGCATTACACTTGAGAAAATTTTCTTGTGTTGCAAAGTACGGACTTATGAAATTTAATCTTCCGTGTCCGAAGATTCTGCACCACTATCAATGGTTTCATTATCTGATGCTATGAAAGGTTAAAAAACATTTCTTGGACTGCAAAAAACAGGATGTACGATTATGAGGTAGCAATGATCACGAGGTGAAAAACGGTACTTTTGAAGAATCAGCCAAATCATTAGTCAGACTCCTTTTTCAAGTAGTCAAAACATGCAAAATATTGCACAAGTAATGTTTTGTGTTTCTGCATTGTAAATTGAATAGATTTTCCTATTAATTTCCTTGAACCACTGCCTTCATTAACAGAGGTTATGGCATCTGGGACAGAAATGGTAGTGCATCACTACTTTTTTGTTTCTTAACACTAGTGCTGGCAGATGGGAGAAAATGGAACTACCGCCACCTGGGTAAAAACTAAGCAGTGATGCACTACTATCTCCGTCAAAGATGCCGTAACCTCTGTTAATGAAGGCAATAGTCCTTCAAAATTAATCTGAAAAACTATATAATTTAGAATGGGTAACACAAAACATTACTTGTGCAATATTAAAGCTGTGTTTACAGCACACAACTATGAAATGCAAAAAGTTACTTAAATATGAGAAAAAAGTACTGAAATATGTAAAACATATGTAAGTATAATAAATTATTTTTCTTATAGTGATTTTCTTAACTTCTATGCAAGCTTTCAGGTTTATTGCAGTAAAAAAGTAATTCTGCTCAATTAATCTCTTAATATTTTTATTTTAGGAAGTTATTTTGAAGTAGTTAAATTGTTAAGTTCATGATCATGATAAATTGATAGCAAGAATGACAATGGTTTTCGAGACAGTTTAGTATGCTGCAGTGCCTTAATTTTACCAACATAGATGTTGGGCTTGAGATGAGCCTGTCAACTGAATGTAAAGTAGATAAATGCACAAATACCATATTACAAGGCACTTCATAATGTTCTTCGGGGTTAGAATAAATTATTACAAGAAGAGTATTGCACATACCACAACAAACCAACAACAGTCAAAACAGGAACTCTAACTTTTTCCGTTTATCCCGTCATGTCACAGTTTACAGTCCACGGCTATGCTTAGCTATTTTAGTACATTCGTGAAAATTTGCTGTTACACTTCTCGAGAAATCATTTTGCACATTGGAATTCCATGCAATGAAGTCCGCAAACTGTACAAAA
The DNA here is from genome assembly GCF_977018435.1 of Lepisma saccharinum. NCBI lineage: Eukaryota > Metazoa > Arthropoda > Insecta > Zygentoma > Lepismatidae > Lepisma > Lepisma saccharinum. Next base: position 34,428,914 of record NC_139250.1, read on the forward strand.
ACAGAGAAAAAACTACCTGAGCTCCTTTCAACTGGTGCTGGATTTGTTGCAGTAAGTGCAATACCCTTCTTGTAATAAATTATTGTAAACCCGAAGAACATTAGGAAACACCCTGTATGTACTGTAGTGATCATCTGAAAACATTTAACCTGAAATTCATACACACACACACACACAAATGCATGCCAATGCAATGAGTCAGCTGTTACAATAGAGACCAAGATGGAATATCATCCCCTGTATATGATTCACCAATTCTAGCAATTTCTTTTCTCTATGTCAAGCCTTCCAAACTGGCTTTGAAAGTTATTTTCCATTATTTCTGGCAGGACAAATGCTGATGATATGGCTCCTATATGCAATTGACCACTGCCGCCAGTTTGCTCGACAGGCAAAATGCTCCGATAGAAGGTGAAGCATCATGAGAAGCAGTAATTTCACTTTTATATGTGTTAGTTTATTTTTAATTAGTAATGCTAAAGAATCCAACCTGGCTGCCTAACCTAATATACATGTAAAAGAATAAAAAAGAAGGTAGAAACACCTGACAGTAAATGTTTTACTTCGTGGAAGCAATTTTTAATCAAGGTGTTTATGATGTACATTGAAATGCATATATTGTGGACGTAATTTGTATTTATACCTGTTGGTAATATATGCAGTAAGCAGGAATCGCTAGCATCTGTTCTTCATAGCAATCATCTGCTCATCACAACTTTCTTTCTTGCTTTTGCAGCAGTGTCATGCTTAAGGGGGAAGGGCACAATTTGTGTTCTTCACACACCCCTGATGGACAGGAAGGAAACAAGGCACTTCTTACATAACCCACTAGGTATACGCTGCCCCATTTATCTCTGAAGCAAGGGGGCGCAAAGTGGCATAGATGGAGGGGGGTCAAGGGGCAATAGGAAACAGTACAAGCTGCTGCGAGGGCTGGTAAATCCCATTCCCTCTCACGTGTTCATTGGTGGAGCCATCTCGCGGCACTACTTGTGCAGACTTGTTTTCGTTCGCTTGCTCCAGAGTATAGGAATCTACAGAGCCTTCTGCCTTGTATTGTCTACAACGGACTGGGAGATGTGGTGCCAGACAGCTTGAAAGATAACTGTTTCCAATCTGCTTCACCCAGAAACGAGTTGCCCAACGCAATGCAAAGGGTACATTGTCCCTTCCCTCCTGCCCTCTGATGCAACAAAAAGAGAATTCTAAGTCCACAGTCTGGTCGCATGGCTACAGCTGATAAGAAAAGCTGCCTGGAACAGGTGGCACATGTTATCTTCAAACAAATCTTGAACTCAAAGAGCAGCATTCTTCCGAACAAGTTAAACATTCTTCAGATTGTTAAAAACATATCACTGAACTCTTTTTTCTTGTTGGCACTGAAATCCTTGAAATTATAATGCAAAAAATCACACATCTGAAAATTGTACGTGAAAATTCAAAGAAACGTGAACTTACCGCTTCAAATCTTCCCCCTGTACTACAAACTTGGGCTGTTCCTTTTCTGAGCCTGCCCCATCTTTGGAGTAAGCCCGGCACTGCCAGTGTACACCCACAGAATCCACCTTCACGTCATCCACCACCACTCGGACATTCTTGTTTGGTTTCTGGCGGATCTGCTTCATGTCCTTGGTGCAGTGAAGCCATTCGGCATCCTCCAAGCAGTGGACCGGACCCCACAGCGTCTGCCCTGGGTAGAAGTCGCTGTGCTGAAATTCAGAATCCTATAAAAGAAAATGCATCAAAGCTTTGCAGATTGCCTATGGAGCTTGTCATGGTGTAATAAATAAATAAATAGAAAATATAATGCATTTAATAGAGGTTAAACTAGGGCCAAGCCAGTATCGGAATGTATTTGTTGAAATTTATGTATTGGCTCATACTTTTCTAGATTGATTGATTGATTTGGTTTATTTTCTTCGCTTTTCTGCCACTTTTGCGTAGTCACAAAGAAACCAGGGATTCAAACCCAGGATCCCTGGCATTTCCTGTGACTTTTCATACACATTGTCTAAGTAATTTTCTCAACTTAAAGATCTTGCAAATGTATGTTCAATGTAACATTTCTTTTTTTTTCTCCATCCATTTGTCTATCAAAAAAGAAAAATTTCATCACATATTAAAAGTTTTTATGACCTAAGAAATAATGATAAAAAAATAAATCAACCTTGGATATCTTGTCATGTATTTCCAAATATGGGAAGTAAATATATGTTTAAAAAAGTTTGGTGACCTCTGCTCTAATATGAAGTTGGCAAAGTTAAATTAATTCTATTAGATTTCAAATACCCTATTTCTTCAAGTGCAAGATGGCATCGAGTGTAGCTTTTGAGAAAAAATAAATTTAAGATGCCCAAATGTACATACCAGTACTTTATTAGAATAATTTCATGTAGTATTACATTTATGTTTTTGTTAAATTATTATTACATTTACTGATAACAATACTACCATCAAGGAAATTTAATTATGGGTGATTTTTATCAACACCAGTATTTCAGGAAACCATCGGGCACGCGGGGGGGAGTGATTACTGATTTTGACAAATACTCCATTCTATATTACACTAATACCTTGGTATATTCATACATAAATAGTGAGATCCAAGAAACCATAAAATCCAAAGTGCACTTAAATTTTCACCATCCAAACCACCCAAAAAAGGTAGAAATCTGTAGTTTTAATACAAGAAAATTAGAAGTGAGCATATTACACGTTTGATTACATGTGTAGTTAAAGTAATTACCTTGTCCTTCTTGTCATCAGCATCTTCCAGAGCGCACGCGTCCAGATCATTGAGGATGCACCGGGATCCGTCGGAGCACTGCAGGTGGACCTTTGAGTGAACAGATTTTATCCCACCAACCCACGAGTCAAGGCAAACGGCAATATCTGCTGAAAACTCCTGAAAACACAAACATATTAATTTTCTTTCTTGTTTAATTCTTAGAAAATTATAATACTGTAGAAACAACCCACATTAATTAATTCAGAAAATGACAAAAAATGTAATTACAAGCCCCATGTCTACGGTCTTTCTCAGTCTGTGCCTAGATTACAAACATCCTAATTCAACCTTTTTAAAACATTTTAACTTTTAACCCATTTCCTAAGGAAAGTCTGGGAACGGGTGGAATTGTACAGTGTGTCTAGAAAAATTCTTGACTTTTTTACTCTTTCGTAACCATTATTTATTCAACCCCTACTTGTGCAAAGTTGGAGATTAACAATTAAAAAATAAATATTTATTCAATGAAAAACCTCTACCCACAGGCCAGTTAATATTAAAACTAAAGCTGCTTTTGGCACACTAGCAAGGGTCTGGCATCCGGACTCTCAGCCAGTATAACCTTATACGGGGCACATGTTGTCATCCCCATGTCCCCCTTCATCCATCTTACCTTTTTAACCATTCATCCTCATCTTCGCAATTAGCCAAAGAGGCAGAAAAATGAAGTAAAATAAACTAAATTAATCGATCAGTCATTGTGATAGAAAAAAATATTGACCACAAGTATAATTTCTTTACATTTCATTGACTTCTTGAACCTGTATATTGATTTATTTACTTTTCATTGACTTGCATAACTGGTAGACATCCTGTTGTACTATTTCAGAACAAGAGCCCTAGTAAGTACATTTTTGGGTAAGGCATAACTTACACCACATGCCATCATTTCACTAAGTAACAAAGACCAGTTTTGGCATGTACTTACTTTGTTCTGTAGCTTTCACCACATTATGTGGCTTCCTCAGGAGACAGGACAAGTATAGTAAAGATTTAAGACATGGGAAGGTATGTTAAAATGATAAAAATACGATAAAAGGTAAAAGATAGTGCAGTGCCCTGCCACTACTTCAAACTCCAACTCTGGCTGGCAACTCATTTCCTTTGCTTTTACTATTGTGGAACAGTGGTTTTACAAATATTCAAGAAAATGTTAAACAGTGAATTCACTGCTCAATCTGATAGTGATACCATAATAAATGTCCATTTGTGACAAGACCAAGCATTGTTGAGTCCTTCATGAAGACAATAGCTAGTCATGAGGATAAGACACCAGCAGTGATAATAAAAATAAGCAAATGTAAAGATAATAAGAGACATTTAAACCCACGATTGGTAAAGAAAGTCTTCATGAATTAAGTAATGATAATGGTATAAGATTGATTAGTTTTGCAACCTCAAAGAATTTAATTGTGAAAAGTACCACCTTTAAACATAAAGATATCCAGAAATATACCTGGTCTTCTCCAGATGGTGAAACTCATAATCAGATAGATCATATTCTCATTGATAAGAGAAGGCATACTAGTATAATTGACGTTCGTACACATAGAGGTGCTGACTGTGCCAATGACCATTATTTAGTAATTGCTAAATTAAGAGAAAGACTCGCAGTGATAAATCATAAGCAACAAAATCTAAAAGTTATAAAATTTGATACAGGAAAGTTTGCTGATGAAAGAATTAAGAAAGATTACCAAATTAAACTGTCAAATAGATTTGAGGTTTTGCAGGATTTAAATGATGATGAAAATATAAATGAAACAGACGTAAATAAGAATTGGGAGCACATACGTAATGCAATAGAATCAGCAGCTAAAGAAAGTATAGGATACCATAAACCAAGAAAAAGTAAGCCATGGTTTGATAATGAATGTCATAATCTAATAGAAATAAGAATCAGGCTAGACTTAGGTGGTTAAATAACTCGAATGATACAAATCTAAGCAATTATAATAGAATAAAGCGAGAAGTTAACCGCACATTTAGAAGTAAAAAAAGAGATTACTTGAAAAGCAAAATTAACAAAATTGAAACAAACAGCAAAAATAAAAATATCAGGGATTTATATAAAGGTGTAAATGAATTTAGAAAGAGGTGGCAACCTAAAGTAAACTTGATAAAAGATAAAGATGGTGATTTTCTAGCTGACCCAAGCGATATTCTAAATAGATGGAAGAACTACTTTAATGACCTTTTAAATGTCCATGTAGGAGATAAATCAGAACTAAATGAAGTCCACACAGCAGAACCTTTAGTTCCAGAACCTAACTTGACTGAAGTTAAAGATGCTATTAAAAGGCTAAAGAATAACAAAGAACCTGGCATTGATTTAATACCAGCTGAGTTAATTAAATATGGTGGAAATTCATTAATATGTCAAATTCATATAAATTAATTTGTTTAATATGGAATAAAGAAGAAATCCCTCAACAGTGGAAAGAATCCATAATTGTTCCTGTGTTTAAAAAAGGTGATAAAATGAACTGCAATAATTACCGTGGAAATTCTCTACTCTCAACAACATATAAAATATTGTCTAACATTCTTTTAACAAGACTAACCCCATATGCTAATGAAATTATAGGTGATTATCAATGTGGATTTAAACGTAACAGATCAACTACAGATCAAATTTTTCACATCAGACAGACACTTGAAAAAAAGTGGAAATATAATCAAAATGTCCATCAGCTATTCATTGATTTCAAAAAAGCATATGATTCGGTCAAAAGAGATAAATTATATAATATATTAGTAGAGTTTGGAATACCTAAGAAGCTTGTTAGTATGATAAAAATATGTACCATTGAAACAGAAAGTAAAATTCGTGTGGGTAATAATATGTCTGACAAATTTATAATTCATGATGGGTTAAAACAAGGAGATGCATTATCTCCATTGCTCTTTAATTTTGCCTTAGAATATGCTGTAAGGAACGTAAAAGGAACTAAGGAAGGACTAAAATTAAATGGTGTGACTCAGTTGTTAGCATATGCAGATGATGTAGACTTACTGGGGGATGATGTGAATACAATTAAGAATAATGCTAAAATATTTTTCAAAACTGCTAAAGAGATAGGTTTGGAAGTTAACAAAGAGAAAACTAAATATATGCTTACAGGCCGAAACCAAGTGTTAGGTAATAATCAAAATCTAATTATTGATAACAACTCGTTTGAACCAGTTTCCAAATTCAAATACTTAGGAGTAATATTAACAAATGAAAATTATATTAAAGAGGAAATAAAAAGTAGGCTTAATTCAGGAAATGCATGTTACTTCTCTCTTCATAAACTTTTGTCTTCTCGTTTAATATCTAAGAAACTAAAAGTTAAAATATACAAAACGGTAATTTTGCCTGTAGTATTATAGGGGTGTGAAACTTGGTCCCTTACATTGAAAGAGGAACATAAATTGAGAGTATTTGAAAATAAGATCCTTAGGAAAATCTTTGGACCTAAAAGGGATGAGGAGACAGGTGAGTGGAGAAGGTTACATAATTTAGAACTACATAATTTGTACTCATGTCCAGATATTATTAGAATAATTAAATCAAGAAGACTTAGGTGGGCAGGCCATGTGGCACGAATGGGAGAGGAAAGAGGAGTTTACAGGATTCTTGTTGGGAAACCAGATGGTAAGAGACCTGTAGGAAGGCCAAGACGAAGATGGAGGGACAACGTTGAGATGGACCTAAAGGAAATCGGTAGGGATGGAAAAGAGTATATACAATGCTCAAGATAGGGACAGATGGAAGGCCTGTGTTGCTGCAGCCATGAACCTTCGGGTTTAAGTAGGCTAGAGAGTTAGTTAGTTAGTATATGTAAAGATAATGAGCCAAAGAAGGAAGGGAGGAACACCATACCCAGTCACCTGGAATTCTCTCTATATGTAGGGTTAGGTGGCTCATACTAAAATGACCTCCAGCCATGACATTGACACTTGGTAATGAATAGATCTCCCCAGCATCACATAATAATGTACATAATTTATATTAATAAATACATAGTTCCTTATCAAATTTGCTGGACTTTCAGCATTCAAAAGAAACAACGAATTACAAAATTATGTGAGTTAGTATGTACCATTGCTGTATACCTACCCCTTGACATGACATTTATTTTATTCATGTTGAGGGGAATAAACAACGTGGTTAATAATATAATAACACCATTAAGCCTTGTTTCCATATGAAAAACTCAATATGCTGACGAAGGCCGAAATTTATTTTATTATAAAACATAAACTAAACGTAACGTTTCAACCTTCTAGCAAGGTCTTCTTCAGACTCTGTACCACATTTGTACTTGGTACAGAGTCTGAAGAAGACCTTGCTAGAAGGTTGAAACGTTACGTTTAGTTTATGTTTTATAATAAAATAAATTTCGGCCTTGGTCAGCATATTGAGTTTTTGATAATATAAGACGTAAGCGAGTTACTAAAGATATATCCGTGAAACTTACTTGTAAATGTTCTATTAATTTTGGTGGCCTCTGCCACCATCCACTTGGGAACTCGATGCTTTACTGTTAGGTTGACTTCTGGTTCCTGTTGTTGTTTCCTCGACTACCGCTAGAGGTGCTAGTGTAGCTATATCGTCTACTGTGCATTATGAGCCTGACCCCTGTCGATATTCAGCCCGTACAGAAAGTGCATAATTGCATGTGTTTGTGATTTTGATGTCGATTAGGGTGTGTGATGTGTGCCTAACTGAGACTTTTTTGGATCCTGTGTTTATTGTGTACATCAACTTTTTACATGGTGCAGAAATTCAAGTACGCCAACCTAACCTACTCCACCCAGCCAGCAGTGATAAAGCTAAATGGATTGCCTTCCCTTACCACCAGACTACATCCAACCGCCTAGCCAAGACCTTGAAACAATATGACATAAAACTCGCACGCAAAACAAAGAACAAAATAGCCAGTGCCCTAAGCAAACACAAGAGATAATTCCTTTCCCCACTAGACAACCCAGGTGTATATGATGCCCAGTGTGAGTGCAACTCACATTACATTGGCAGATCCATCAGATCTGTCAACGAGCGTATACAACAGCACTTAGCGGAAGCAAAAAAATCCCAACCCACTACTAGACTATCAAGGCACCTAAAGTTCAATAAACACTGGATCCAAAAAGTTTCAGTTAGGCATACATTACACACCCTACTCGACACCAAAATCAAAGAGACGCATGCCATTATGCACTTTCCGCACGAGCTGAATATGAACAGCGATCAGGCTCATCATGTTTGGCTCCCGTTATTACAACAGCTCAAACCCATCACGTGCAGCAGACGAAATGGCTACACCAGCACCTCTAGCGGTAGTCGAGGAAACAACAACAGGAACCGGAAGTCAATCTAACAGTAAAGCATCGAGTTCCCAAGTGAATGGTGGCAGAAGCCACAGAAATTAATAGAACATTTTGCGGATATATCTTTAGTAACTTGCTTACGTTTTATATTTATTTTATATTCAGGGTGTCTACAATTAAGTAAAAACAAAATTTCCTGAATTTTCCAGATTTTCCTGACCAAGAAACAGAATTTTCCACACCAAGTCATAATGACAATTCATCTATTTAAACATGTGTTTAAGAAGATCACTACATTTTAGCTAGACAACACACTTCGAATCCCACATAAGCAAGTTTTTAGAATATTCACTGCACACGTTAAAAGTTATAACAAGAGAAACTGAACAGAAATTGACTGTTACTCTAGGACCATGAAGAAATTCAAGTATAATTCCCGGTTTTCAAGGAGAATTTTCCAAAAATTCAAAGAGTGTACAAGTAGATGTTTTCTCTATTTCAACCTTGCAAATACAGTAACAATATAAATAGTCTGTGTGATTCCAATGTATTCAAAAATTCTACTGCAATTTAATTAAATGGTATATTTAAAATATTTAATTTGAGGTCTGTAGTTTACATTTGCCATTTCACATACTCACAAGGAAGGTTATCTAATTGTAACCTTCCAATTTCCATGAAAGTTGGCAGGTGTATAGAGGGGCCCAAAGGAAGAAATATGTGTTTTTTGTTTCAGCTAAAAAACTGTTTTAGGGGGCAAAACCCCCCTCAAATGTCAAGATGAGGAGACATTGAAGTGGGGATCTTCCTGAAAGGCCACCTCCATTTGAGAATCCGGTGGCATTCTGTTTTGGTGGTGACAGTAATGTGAAATGTGATGTTTGTGGTGCAGTGGCAGTAATCAGATGTGCATGGTGTAACTGAACATTATGTTTACATCATTTTTTTGAGGAGTACCATTACTGTGACGAGTATGTACATGAGTATGAACATTGACACCGTGGAAGCAACAATGGGGACGGTTTGAAATGTGATGCATGGGTGCTTGTCTTTACTTTGTGTTGGCAGATCGGTTACCATAACGTTGTTTCATGTTACTTTCTGGAGGTAATAAATGTTTTATACATGCTGTGTATTCATCTATGGAACTATCCTCTTGTGTCCTTGGCTATGGATATCACCTATATGATATCAAGGTCATGCTTGATAGGGTTATGATTCCCATGTGCGACTCCTTTGACGCTCCGTTACCTGAAACACAAAAAACATATATTTCTTCCTTTGGGCACCTCCATACACCTGCCAAGTTTCATGGAAATCGGAGGGGACACAGGGGTCAGATCCCCACTTCAATTTCTCCTCATCTTAACATTTGGGGGGGGGGGTTGCCCCTAAAACGGTTTTTTAGCCAAAACAAAAAAACATGTATTTCTTCCTTTGGGCCCCTCTATACACCTGCCAAGTTTCATGGAAATCGGAGGGGGACACTTAGATAACCTCCCTTGTCAGACTCGAAATACATGTACAAGCACAAGTCACAAATGTTACGGTATATATTGTAACCTGCGAAAAATTGTTAATTGTGTAAGAATTTCAAACTCAAATGTACATATACGAGGGGGTACCCAAAAAAAATGGAATAACGCTGTGCTGGGCGGAGCTTCCTAGTACGAATTTTTCCCGCCAGGCAAGCATCGAGCAACTTGTTGTGAGTTCAGTGCACCCAGTGGCTTCGCCGGGTAAGGTTGTCTCTGGTCATGGTGATCTTTTTCATAAATGCAGTTTCGCTCGTACCTCGTTTTTTGTGATGGCCGATTAAGAGAACAGCGTGCGGCTGTGAAATTTTTTTCCCGCTCAGGAAAAATGCCGCAGAAACGGTTGTGATGTTGAACACAGCTTACAAGGACAGCGCTATGGGGAAAACTCAAGTGTACGAGTGGTTTTCTCACTTCAAGAAAGGTGACATGTCGATTGATGACAAAGCCCATTCTGGACGTTCCGTCAACTTCCAGAATGAACAAAAATGTCGATAAAATTCGTGAACTTGTGCTCAAAGACCGACGACGAGCTGGGGAAGTTATCTGGACAATCTTAGAGCTCAGTTCAACGAATTTTAACGGAAGATTTGGGAATGAGAAGGGTCGGTGCGAAATTTGTACCTCGGAATCTGAGTGACCAGCAAAATGAGTGTCGAGTGGTAACATGCCGTGCTTTGAAAGAAGAGCTCCAAGCGCAAGTTTTTGGCAAAAAACAGCATGACTCTTTTGCCCCACGCCCCTTACTCACTTGCCCTCGCTCCGTGTGACTTTTTTTAGTTTCCCCGAATGAAGAGGGACATAAGGGACAGCGATTTGACAACGTAGAAGAGGTGAAGAAAAAAACGAGGAAGGAGCTGTCAGCCATCACAACAGATGAGTTTAAAAAATGTTTCCAAGAATGCAATCACAGATTGGACAAATGTATTAAGTGTCATGGAGAGTACTTTGAAGATGATAAGGTTGTTTTGTAAAAAAAAAAAAAAAAAGAAGAAGAAGAAAAAATACATTGCTTCTTTAAAAAAAATCCAGTTTCTTTTGGGTACACCCTCTTATCTTGCAATAATCTTCCATCTGTCAGGTAGATTGCTCTACAACGGACAAAAACAATGTAAAAAGATTGAGAAAATTAAGTTTTATTTCGTATCATGCCGAAGGCATGACTCGAATCCGGGACCCCGGGCGCCATAGTCCGATAGTCTAATTATTTCATAAAAAGGGCCCGAGTATGCAAATGCAAATGCAAATGCCACCTGCGATCTTCAGCGGATGTAAAAAACCGCTGATATGAATTCTTCCGGAATCGCAGGAAAGATACTGCAAACACAGCTTTACGCTGAAAGCACCGTTATTGAGAGACGCGGTCTCTCAACGGACAAAGTTCGAATTTCGTTTAAATAGCTCGGGAGAATATTTCTCAGCCCCAGTCGGTATCTGAAATCTATCGCGTGCACAGTTAGTGCCTCGGAATTATACAAGTTGTTGAACTAAGAAAGTTATGGCGTGAATAGTTGTTACCGAACGTTACAAAAGGAGTTACAGCGAGGAGTAGTACAATATCGGAAAGGAGTTTTATTTCAGGAGAGTTCATCAGAGTTTCATCAACGAACCAGCGAGTCGATCGTCACTTCGAGATCTACAGGTAACGAACATTCCTCTATCCTTGTCTTTCTTTCTCGCACACCCCTGCCAGACCAGTCAATTGTAGTGTTTAAAGTTAATCGTGAGTGTAGTTCTTATTTCACGGGCTAGCCCCCTTGCTTGGTTAAGTGTAGACGTAGCTCTTCAGAGCTATACCCCCTCTTACGATACACCTCTCGCAGCCAAATAACTTCGAATATCAGGCTTCACAAAGCCTATCTACGATCCCTTAATTTAAACGATCGGGACTTTATACGATTTTACACACAGCATTATCTTCCTTCCTCGATAAAACTGAAATCTAAACTGTGAAAAACTCGCCTCAGGTCATTTACAAATATGTATAAATTCGATGGGATTTGGATTAATAAAAGTTGTAATTTTTCACATCTACGAAGAAAAATTCCAGCAGAATTCATGCAGAATTCCCGGTGAGTAACCATCCTGTGTTGGATAGGGATGAGCTATTACATATTACTTGACACATTTTGAATAATGGTAAACAAAGAATTGTTTTTTATATAAAAAATCATAGCAATTATTGCATAAATATTACACAAATATAATAAAATTTAGTAACATATGTGTCAATCATAATATTAACCACATAAAACCAAAAAAAAAAGAATAAAAAATGGTAATGACAATAGCCATTTACTGTAGTAGATATTTCTATTTGAAAATAGTTCAAAACATGACCCCTTTTAATAAGAGTATTTAACATACAATTTCTACTATAACTACTGCCAATACTCAGAATATCAAACTGAAGTATAGTTTGCCCACAAATAAATTGAAAGTTCTTGCTTTTCTTCCTTTCTCTGTTTAAAAACTGACTTTTAGTGTACCAGTATAAAAATCTTGATTTCTCCAGAAACATAGTAAATTTCCCTCACGTTTCCATGATTTCTAGGTTTTCCAGACTGGCAGACACACTGTGTATTCTTCATTTGAGTGACAATCGTATGGGTGTTTGTATGAGATCCAGGTACAGGGTGGCACAATAAGAATGTATGTTTTTGGAATAAGTGTAGAGTCGTTGATTTTCAAGAAACAAACGTTTCAATAGCACCAAAACCATCAGTAAGAAATACAGTTTGGATAGGTATACAGTGATGATTTAAGTATGGAAGATGATGTCTCTTGGCCCCAGATTTGTCTGTCCGCAACTTCTTTCTGTGGGGTTACCTCAAGTCGAAAACCTCTTTCAGTTGATGAGTTGAAAGTTGCCATTCATGAAGGAATTACAGCTGTGCCAGATGAAATGTTGGCAAGAGCAATGCGGAACTTTGAGAGGCTCTGTATGTGTGCAGCAACAATGACATCATTTTTCCATACTTAAATCATCAGTGTATACCAATCCAAACTGCATTGCGTAACAAAGGTTTTTGTGTAAATAAAACGTTTGTATCTTGAAAATCAACGACGCTACACTTATTCCAAAAACATGCATTCTTTTTGCACCACCCTGTATAATTGCAATATTCAGTCAGGCAAGAAACCCGACATCCCCAAAACAAATAAGCTTAACATACTTAGGAACAAATCAGAAACATTCACTTACCTCCAGAGGTATGAGGTCATTGCTACTGACTACTGGAATTACTTGTTTTGTACCCACAACTTGAACGCCAGACACCACATTGATATTACGACAGTATCCACGCTGAGTATCTTTTCCTTTGATCATTCGTCGAACAACATCACCTGGCATCAGGGATCTATCTGCTAGCCCCACCTACAATATGAGGAGAAAAGGAACATGTAACTATTGCAAGTACTCTATTTCCTCTTGACTGTCAAAACAAACAAAAATTTATGAAAAGTACAAAGAGCTATTTTATTATTTAAAGTTCAAAGAAAGTATGTCATTATTTGACACTCTATGCATAATTGGGAAAGAAGAAAGGAATGAAAGAGAGAAGGGACTCCCTCCCTCTCCCTCTAGTCATTCTTCTCTTTCCTTCTTCCTCTCTTATCTGACAAGAGATAGAAGGAGAAAAGAACTAAAGAAAGAAGGAATGGAAGGGGATAGAGACAGAGAAAGCTTTCTTCCTTCTTTCCTTCCTACAGTTCAGTAGGATCTGAACCACTATGTACTTTCACTGGGTATCAATACCGGGAACCCTTGAATTACAAGACGACATTACCACTATGCCATTGGGGAAGCCTTTTGTATGTAGTCGTTCAACTGAAAAGTGCAGAAACAAAATGAAAATGCATACTTTGCATCACCAGCCAGAATTAGAACAAAATTAGTAACTTCAGCATATAAATAGCTCTTATAACATGTAACTACCTAAGGTTGGAAAATGTTATTAAAATATATAAAATATTGAGAGATAAGATCTGGTTTAAACATATACAATGATGAACCTCCGGGGTTTCAACGCAATGTTAAAAATCAGAAAATAACATTACGACAATCCAGTCTTTGTATTTAGTGCCACACACGCTCAAGTTTGTGTGTTTTGATTTTAGTTCATGCACGTCATGCTTGGCAGCGATGTCATCGCTTTTGTGAAAATAGCATCTTCTCAAGAGAAAGCACACACTGTGGTATGGTTTGCGGAGTCAGAATCAATTGTTACGGTGCAGCGTAAGTTTCGGCGTGTCTTTAACAAAACACCGCCAACAGACAAGAGCATTAGGGCAAGGTACAGAAGTTTTCTGGAAACGGGGAGTGTGTTGAGAAGCCAACGAGACAGTTGAGCAAGTTCGTGGTTATTCTTTGGACTTCTTCCTCTGGCGGTATGTTAAGGATGCAGTTTACTCAACAAAGATGCCAAACGTGAATGCTTTGTATGACCAAATTGTTGCTGCCATTGATACCATCCCTAACAACGTGCTGCAGCACGAAGTGGAATACTGACTGGACATTCTTCGTGTCACTAAAGATGCTCACATAGAAGTGTGGTTATTTTTTGTAAGAAACTTTCTGAGTTGCTCTTTGCAAGAAAATTACCAAAAAATGTGCAGGTGTGTTCGTTTTAATTTCCCATCACTTCAAAAGACCGGAGGTTCATTGTGTACACCCTGTATAAAAGGTGAAAAAAAAGACATGTTGTCCAAATTCATGTATAACTGGCAACTTGTTACAAGCTAGCAGTAATATTAGTTTAAAAAAATCTTGTTCAACCTCATAATGAAGTCACATGATATAGTAAGGATTTCAGAATAACAACAAGGTACATGTAAAAAGTTAATATTACAACTTATATCAGGTGGTCATAATGAAAGAACCCCTACTCAAGAGCACTCTGGAGCCTGTTTGAACCATGGAATTGCAGTGAAAATATTCACCACCAAGTGAAATAACAAGATGCAAAAGAAGTTATGGAGACCATGGAGAAGTGAACGTTGATGAAACAAATAGTTCAAATGGGGCCGTTTACCCACTGTACCCACTCGAGAATTACATCAACTTTTTTTCATCGACAGATTTCAATGTTTTACGTAATGTAAAAGTGGTTCCAGCATTACGAAAGCACAAATAATGAAGATCTTTGATCCCAAAGAATGGCCCACGTAAGTTAAAACCTGCAATTTTGGAGTACCTTCGCCACTTTTTGTTAGTAAAAACTAAAATGGCAAAATAACATGCCAAAAATAACTATCAGTACCAGACCTAGCAATCCTAACCTAACTACGTAAAATTATAGCTGCTGTTGTGTAAAAGTCATTTTGGGTGCTATGTTCACTTGCGCAAAGCCTTCGGGCTGTATTGCTTCACAGTAAAGTAACATGCTAACGTACTTTACACAATAACACATTTCCAAGAGCTAAAATCAACTGAAAACGTTCATAAACAACAAAATCTTCATAAACAATGCAAGATATTTCACTCTCTCTAGGGGGTACAGAGAGTCAAGGGTACTATTCAAATTTTCACCATCAAGTGGAAATGTGGTGCTGAAATAACAACCAGAAGTCGGACGTGTAAAACTTTATTTAACGAAGAATTTCAAATACAGCGTTAGCCATTTTAAATTGGAATGTATAACAGTAGAAAAAGAACAACATAATGTATGAGGGATAAACTTGGCTTCAGAGAAGCAAAAAGCTGAGTGCTTCTTGTTGTGCGAGATGGCACTTGAAATGGAATTTCCTGAATAAGGCGATCACAGAAGAACCATCAACTATTTTATGCAGGAATACATGGTCTGCCAGTTTATGTCTCTCATGAGGCAGTTGGATATTTAAAAATTTTAAGAAGAATGGGCTTTTGTAAGTGTTTAGTGGATGAAATTCAGTAACGAACAATGACCAGGAAGAAATTTAGAACACAATTTAGTCTATCAAGTTTGAAGGGAGAACATTATTCAATTTGGAAAAGTGCTAGAGCAGACAGGTTGTTTATTTCAGTAAAACGATAGAGTACACCCAACATATGCATGGAACCCTTAGTGACTGCGGATATATGTTCAGAAAAGGAAAGTTTCTCATCAAATATGACTCCCAGATCCTTCTGTGTTGCAACTCTTTGAACACAATTATTATTTATGAAGTATTTTATATCAGTACAGTAGTGTTGATATGCATGCTGTGAATGTAAATGACCCTTTGGAAGAATAAAACAGCATGATGAATGGTCATACAAAGCATTTCCCAGGATGTTGTTCATTGTGCACCAGATTTCAGCACCACATTTCCACCTGGTGCTGAAAATTTGAACTATTTTTTCTTTCATCAGCATTCGCATCCCTGTAGTCTCATAGTTTCCGTAACCTATATTGCAAGTCAAAAGGGCTCCAGAAGGTTCTGAGTAGGCAAAATCTGATATAAAAAAAAGTGTGTTAAGGTGAACTTCCACTTAGGAAACCTGCAGCATGTGGCAGTAACACTTCGGCTGTCTTTAAACTAACATGACAATGAAATTACAAGAGCATGAACCAGTGAATCATTAAAAAAGCTGATTCTTATTCATGGTGCAATGCAAACTGCCTAAATATAGAAGAATCATTCTCGCCTACAGTTCCACAACTAACTGCTTTGATTGAAATGGTTTACTGTCATGCTCCAACAGTCAACAACAGGTAGCAAAAAAATGGCACACTCTATGAGGTTCTTTTTGGTACGAAATTTGAAATTAAGTGCTACTCCAATACAGGGTGATCCCTGGGAAATAATATAACAACAACTAGCAACCCTACAGAGAGGAATGCATATCGTCACATTAATCATAATTTGTGTAAAGTGACCAGACATGAATACATTTTGTATAGCTATGTGTCAGTTGTGAATATCATATTTTGTACTATTTCCCGAGCACCGCCCTATATACCGGGTGGTCCAAAAGTCCCGGAACGGTCACATATCGTGAGAAAGACACATTGAATCGGAAAACAAAAAAATACGTGTTTAATAAGTGAAACAAAGCTATTCAATGATATCACACTTGATTCCCCACCCCGCTCCCTGGGGGTGGGGTGGGGGCAACTGTGAAATTTTAAATGTAAACCCCCATTTTGTATTGTAGAATCGGAAAGAGGACTTCATTCCGAGTCCAACAAGCTATCAACCTTCCTCCTAACTTAATTAGGAACACAGATATGATTTTAAATTTTTGGGAGGAAAAAAGAAAAATCAAAGGGACGCTCTGCCCCTAATTGAGCTACAGTGAAAGTGATTGGAGATTCGAAATCTGCACGTCAAGACCTTTTTATAGAGTATATGGAAGGGAGGTCTACCGAAAATTTAAAATTTCAATTTTTTTAAAACATAAAAATTAACATTTTAAGATAACTCCAATCAAAAGTGTGGAAAATACATTTTGGCAATTTTTGACCTCATGTATTGTAGCTACCCAAGTTATTGTTAAGGACAATAATTGAATTAATCCATGCTACAGTTGATTAACTTATTTTACTTTGCTTTTCTGCCACTTCTGGTTAATTGTGAAGATAAGGTTGAATGGTGATAAAATGAAAAAAAAAACATTCTAATAATCAACACTATAAAGTAGACTTCGCGCTTCCTTTTATAACATATAGTTCAATAATAAAAGGAAATATATTGTCATTGCCTAACATTTAAATTCACACTAAATTTGATTGAAGCTGTGTTTGTATTATATTATTTTTATCAATACTATGTATTTAAAGTCATGACTTATTTACTCTCATATGGATTTGATATTTGTACAAATTGTGTAATTAATCTTCATATTCATCGACTATTGTGCGATGTATAATATGTTTGTATCTGAAATTATTTAGCGATACTCTGTTGTGATTGTACTATACTGTGTTTGTATTTTGTTCTGTTACTTTGTATAACATACCTACAGTCATTTCTATTTTCTGTACCTTTTTCTTTGTGTAATTCTGTAATTTTTAAAATGTATATTTATTTGTTATTATAAATGATTTTCATATGATTCTTTATAATTGGAACAATATGTTCTGTTAAGGATCTTTGCTAAATAAATAAATTAAAAAAAATTATACGCTAATAACTATAATTGTAAATATGCAAGATTTTGTTCCCCAATATAGTTATTACTATAAATTTATTTCACAAATTCACACAATAAATTATTTCTCTTCATCAGAAAGTAATTTCTGCTTTCTTGGTAGGTATTCCATAGAGGAGGCTGTTTCTTCCACAGAGTGAGTAGCCAATGAGAGATTAAAGAACCAGAGCAGCTTACCTAAAAACATAGCATTCTTGCTGTGAACTCACAGTACTGCTCAGGTGCTAAATAAAGCCAGAAAGCTGTCAGAATATGGATTAGTAGTAGGGAAATGTGTTGTAACTAACTTTTGAGCAGTGCATAACTACTGAATATACACCGGAAACTGTTTCCAGGAAATATATTTCAAATGGGGCTAAACAGTGTGGCGATTTTATTGCTGCAAAGTATATAATTTTGTTGTGTCAATAAATCGTCACAATTCAGCACTTTCCGCCACTGTATCAGTTGTGGCATACTCTTTCTATTGTTTGTGGAAATGCTTGGGCTAAGCAACACTAGGTGGCAGCACTAGCTACCTCCGCGCATCGTGTGCAAAACAGGAAGTTACACACATTCACAGTATGTTTCAACTTGTGGTGTAGGAGAGAATGAAGGCAAGGAGTGTTCGCCAGTGTGTGTCTCGCTGGTTCGAGACCAAACTTGATACTGCTTCCACTCCCAGCAAGAGTAAAAAGAAGGATGTCGTAATTACATTTTTTGTTCTTTGCCCGAAACGCATGATGTCCAAGATACATAGTGCTACGTCGTCTAAATGTTTTTTTTATTCCCGCACAGTGTGACTTTGACAGTCAAAAGAAGAGAACGCAACAACCATATTTTGTCTCTGTCGTACACAAGGTTGTCTATGCCACGACCTTGGATTTCCATCACCATGCAGAAGCCAAGATGTTAGATAGGAGGAGCTTTCCATTGTTTCTGCAACTATTCTGAATGTTGCCCATTTACCGGATGAGGGGGTACGGCAAGTGGAAAAACACATGATCTGCAGATTTTTTCATGCTTATGAAATCGCCACAACAGGTAATGGGAAAATGGTGAGTATCTACCTACTGGCCTATCTTGGAAGGAGAGGCATAAAAAGTGATGTCACTATTTAGGTTAGCTTTTTTGTAAGTATTAGTGAATTTAGGGCTGGTTGTATAAACTGGAGATCGGATTTGACCTACAATCCAGGAATGAACCAAGTTCAAGCGTCTATCATGTTGCAGAAAGCTAACTGTCAATTTGTCGATCTTACATCAAATTCTGATCTTAGGTCAAAAATGTAGGTTTGGCAACGTGGCAAAACACTGATAGCGCTACTATGCTTGCGATGTTACAAATTATACAACGGAGAACAGCAAATGTTTTAAAGTTGTTTTCGGAAAATACATGTATTTAATATTTGAATAAAGAATAAATGTGAGGTGCTATACATAGTAAATATTCGTACATACTACAAATTTAGTAAAATCACGTAAATAAGATACTATATGGCCATTTATAGCTGCTTTGAGTTACACGTGAATGATTTGTCATTAATGAAGAAAGCAACTATCTGTTCCAAAGGGAAGAAAACATGCTAGAAATAGATTTATAAAAACTGCATTTCTTTTTTATGCTAAAAAGATATATAACAACATCCTTATGCTCGGATTCGGAGCTATTGTGCATGTGAGGAGATATTTGTTGCATTTATTTTGTAATTATACAATAACGAGTAACAGGTGGATCATTCATTCCTGTAACTTACGAAATTTTCCTTGCATGCTATTGTGCATGTGAGGAGATGTTTGTTGCATTTATTTTGTAATTATACAATAACGAGTAACAGGTGGATCATTCATTCCTGTAACATACGAAATTTTCCTTGCACTTCATTGAATAATTTAAGTTTTCAAAAGTAAAATGTGTCTACAGTTTCCAGAATGGAATAAAATATTGAAACAACAATGGTGTTTGTCCTCTCAGATGTCAATTAGGCCTAAAATGTTTTGTCATCATCATAAAACAAATAATTATTTGAAATAAAAGATGTGTGGGCTAGACTCTAGTTTACATCCTTCTTGCCTTTTGGTGGTAACCAATGGGAGTTAACAACACTGCATGCTCGTATTTGTGGCTGCATTGTGAATGCATGTTCATGCGTTCTGCATGGTGATTGCTTCTTTGCGTTCGCGGTGTGGTGCGTGTGGTGCACGTTCATGGTGCTTGTGTATGGTACATCTGTATGATCACAGATCACAATGGCATACGTCTGCTTGGATGGTTTCTGGAACAGGAAGCGCTTGGGACTAGAGACAAGTGTTTGACATGGTGCGAGGAAAACGGATTGTTGAAGAAGGAAAAGATTTGTAGGATACATAGGTGCCAAATGATTCTGGAAGTAAATTATGGAGTTGTGGGAAGGTTTCGATGTCAAAAAAGGGGCCATGGTACGGGATATGTTGAGTAAAGAAGTGATGGAACTTGGTTTGAAAAGACTCATTTGGATTTGCCAACTATCAGTTTAATGTACAGCTTGGCATATGATGAAACATACGACAATGCAGCTAGGGAAGCTTCCGATTTCAATGGTTGCGGACCGGCAATACAAACAATATGTGACTGGTTTTCATTTTGTAGGGAAACAATAGTAATTCATTACGTGGAACATGAGAAGACAAGAGGACAGATAGGAGGGCCCGGTAAAATTGTACAGATTGATGAATCAAAATTTAGAAAAAGAAAATATTACCGAGGGCGGCATATTGAAGGACACTGTGTAATTGGAATGTTAGAGAATGATTCTACTGACTTACGACTTGAGGTGTGTTCCGAAAATGTACGCAGTGCGGGCATACTTTTGAATTTAATTCAACATCATGTGGCACCTGGTACAGAAATACACACAGACATGTGGAAGGCCCAACTTGGATTGTCTTCCCTGGGATATATTAACAAGACAGTAAATCATAGCGATCCGGACAACCGTTTTGTTGCACCAGACTCAACACATACACAACGGATTGAATCCATTTGGCGAGTGGTTAAAGTTTTCTTCCAAAAAAAAAAATACCTTTGGAGTCTTTTGCAGACCATTTAGTGGAATTTCAATGGAAAAGGAGTGCCAATTTGGCAAAGAAGAACAGGTTCCAAAAACTTCTAGATGGTGTAAAATACGTTTATCCAAAGTGATAATTCAGTGCATTGTTCAAAACCGTGCTAGCACACAGCCGGCATTCGGGCATCTCTAACGGTAAGTAAGTTTTTCTTTTTACACTTTCTGTTCACGATAGCCCCACTAACCATTCACGGGAACGAGGTATGCCTACGAGGTTAGGTTAGGTCTGTTACGTTAGGTTCCATTAGCACTCATTTCACCCCTAAATATGTGCTTCTTGATCAAAAAATGTCCTCAGTACGTTCAATCTCCCATATCCGGACAACATCGGTTTTTCTCGATTTTCTCCTTCAGGAAATTTTTCCTCGCCTTGGGATTTACTTTGTTGAATTCCTTATAAAATAAGCTTTCCAACGATATATGACACGTATTCCTTAGGAAAAGGACGTAAACTAGAGTAGTTTATATATCAGGAGGAGAGGAAGCTTTACCAACTAAAATGCAACGTGCTCAGTTCATAAAGCAGTAGATATATACACTACATCCCAAGTTATATGCTCTATTCCATTATGCGGACAAAACTGATTTGCAATGACACTAGGCTGGATGCAGTAAATTGAAATGGTAATATTTTTATACTCCCTATTCACCTGATGCAGGTTTCACAATATCATCAACAAAAGAAAACTTAAGCAGGTAGGTTAATATTTTCTGTTTGTATCTACACTTGATTGCTCTGAATTCATCTCTCACTGATTGTTAAATTAAACATGGTCTTGCAGTCATTTAAGGTAAATTTCAAGAAAAAATACACAATATTTCAAACAGAAAATAACAATGACACACAATATATGGAAAGAAAGAAAAATGGAAGCAATATTTATCATTGTTCACCTCATTGTGCATGCTTGGTGCTGCTCTATTATTATTAATATGGAAACAGAATTTATGAATTGATTCTCCAGTCTTTGAATCTTGCCACACACGTTTACTTCCAACACATTATTAAAGCAAATATTTGTTAGTACAACCACGGTACAACAGCTGAACTACAGTCAAACTCTGCTGATCGGGGAAAATTCATGGGTTAACTTTGACCTCAGATCGCCGGGACTTAATCTCGGTTCAACTTTTACACAACATAAAATCAGAGTTCAGCGTGACTGCAGATCAATTTTACTGGCTAATCAAGGATAAACTGCTTTATACAATCAGTTCTTAATGTACCTAGTCAGTTTTAATTTATTCAGCCAGTCAATATAAATACAAAATATTGATATATTGACTTGCTAACTAAGCATATAAGTAGAACCCAGATTTTATCTTCCTGGATTAACACTTTCCAATATTCCTGATTTTTAAGTTTATTTCCATCTTGATTCTCAGGTCACACACTAAAGCCCTAATAATCTTCTAGGTCAGTAGCTTCCCATAAGGCTGACTGTTCACAATGCACCAAAAGAGAATTAAGGTACACACAATAACAAAGGAACGGCCCCTACTCTTACAAAATGGAGTTGGAAACACTTAATTATTCCAGTATTGAAAACAGAGTGCAGGGAATGAAGGTCACTGGTCATTGCAGACAAGGCTATCAGTACTCTGAGGCACCCAGCCTGTGGTGTAGGCTATGCATGTGAACTTGTCTCCTGCAAGATTTGTGTTCAAAGTCTTGTCCGACATTGTGGGTAGTTTATAGGAAAAATTCATGTGGGTGCATATAAAATACAATAATTATAAAACACGGTAATTACAGTTGACACAATAATCTTTGTGGTTGAATGTAGTTGTCTAAGGCATACATGTCTTTTGTGTTTGTTCCATCTGTTCGTTTCCTTTTTTATATTTCTTTTCGAGGTAATCATAACCACAATAACAAAAAAAAAAAAAAAGAAGAAGAAATGAACAACCAATAAGCATTAACCTTTTGGGACCCAAGCGTCTCGATCGAGATACCAAAATGTAACCCTCCCGGTACCAAGCGTCTCGATCGAGATGCTGTGTCAAGGTCGTAGTTTTTACGTTATAACTTTTCTATTTTTGGCTAGAATTTCGATTTTTTTTATATATATTGTTCCTAACACATGTATTTAACAGAAATGTTATTTTGCATTTTTTTTGTCTTCATGAAAATGGAGGGGAAAAGGGACTTCTTTTTTGTGTCTCTCTTCAAGGTCAAATTTTTGCCGACAACGTAAGACTGGCTTTGTTGTTCTAAAGCAATGCTTTTCACTCCCTCCTGTTAACTGCATTCGAAGGAATCTTGTTTATCAGTATCGGATGTCAAAATGAAAGTTTTCCGTGAGGGTGCAAGCAGGGAGGGAAGGGGGGGGGGGGAAGACTGGTTGTTGAATCTGCGTTGTGAATATGGAATTTCGAAGCACGCTGAAGGAAACCTTTGTTTTTAGCACAAGTGTCCACAAGTTGCAACAGGGGTTACCCTGCATTGTCTAAAAATAGAATTTCAAGCAGCTGCAAGAATCGGCGCTCATTTTTCACAGCGTTCTAGCTTTTCGTCCATGACTGTTGTGCGTAGGTGTCATTTTGTGCCCAAGTGCGAGGACAATTTTTGGGTGAAGTGACAATTTTTTAAAATAATTTTTGGGGTTTTTCTCCCTTCCCCCTCCATATATACGCCAAATTTGTATACATTTTGCATTTTGTGTATTCTGATATTTTTTTCGGGGGGCCAGGGGGAAACACCATTTTTTTTAAGAAAAGTATTTTTGAGGGGATTTCCCCCCCCCCCATATGTACGCCGAATGTGCATTAATTATATATCGTCTGATTCTGTGATTCATTCTACGTACAATGGTATATCTTTCATACCTCTAGGGCATTTAGTTTCTGAGCTGTAGTCAATTCAATGTAACTCTATTCCGAAGATTGAGACAGTGGCGTACAAGCCTTTCGTTTCAGGGGTACAACTCGCGATACATTGGTCATACGGCAATGATGCAAATATTTTTCTGTTTCTTACATGCCAGCGATAATTTCTATGTGCATTTTGAACTTTTCATATCCTTTTTTTTTGGGCGGGCCGGGGGGGGGGGGCGAAACCCCATTTTTTTAAAAAAAAGTATTTTCAGGGGATTTCCCCCCCTTTATATACAGTGCGTCCATTTCGATCTGCAGCCGAGAGATCGGGAGAAACGTGGCGGGCGGCGCTGACGGAGATGCCAACATTTGAGGCCTGTAATGCCCGCTTATTTTTGTGGACATCTTGCAAAACGAGCACTAACCTGTGTTATAACACGCAAAAGTTCTTCTGTTATTCTTCCAAGTTCCACCCTTATATACACAAATAAATACGCTTTAGAAATTATATTAAGAGCCACAGATAATACTCTGTAAAACATTTTAATCATAGTTTTGACCAGTAACGTCCTGCTTAAGTTTATATCCTTGAAAGAGTTTTGTGTCGATGGGGATCGTTTGGAGGTTTCGAATGTGCAACACTGGATCAAGATTACGCTGCAGACGAACCGTTAAAAGCTAATGGTGTTCGTGAGCTTCCTTGCAATCCGAAATCTCCTAGCTCAAGTTTTTTGTTCCTTCGCGACTACAGAGCTGTGAATATAGTGGCAGCCAGATGTAAACCAAGAGCGTGTTAATTTCGTACTGTGCGTAAGAGTGTTATTCTTGGTTACTTGCCGTTACTTGTTTGTGTTATTGCAGTGTGTATGTGTATTGTGTCAGTCAGACGATTGGAATGCCAGCCGCAAGGTTCACGTTAGAACAAAGAATTTTTATGTATGACACTTAGGTGAAAACAGACTCGTGTCGAGACGTCTGTAGGCAATTTGTACAGGAATTCCCAGGCGTTTCACCTCCACATAGAGATACGGTTAGACGTCTTGTCCTTAAATTACGAGAAACTGGATCGTTAAATTTTAAAACACCTAAGCAAAAACGACGGATTCTAACCGAAGCAAAACTCGATGAAATTGGTGCAGCGTTAGAACGTTCTCCAAACAAACCTCTACGCCGTGTTTCACAGGAGATGGGCGTGTCAACAATATGGGTATTTTCAACAAGATTCGGCCACAGCACATACCGCCGCTGATTCTTTGGACGCTATAAGGGAGGTGTTTGATGACAGAATAATTTCAAGAGGTTTATGGCCTTCACGTTCGCCAGATCTTACCGTATGTGACTATTATTTGTGGGGAACCTTGAAAAATAGAGTCTACCGAAATAACCCTCATAGCATTAACGAACTAAAAGACAATATAAAGGCAGAACTAGGAAGAATTACGGAAGAACTTTTGCGTGTGAATCAAAATTTCATCAAACGATGCCAGGAATGTGTGAATGTAGGTGGACATCACTTTGAACAACTCTTATAACACAGATTAGTGCTAGTTTTGCAATATTTATATAAATGTCTGCATATGTCCATAAAAATATGCGGGCATTACAGGCCGCAAATGTCGGCACCTCCGTCAGCGCCGCCCGCCACGTTTCTCCCGATCTCTCGGCTGCAGATCGAAATGGACGCACGGTATATGCCGAATGTGCATAAATTATATATCGTCTGAATCTGTAATTCATTCTGCGTACAACAGTATATCGTTCATATCTCCAAGGCAAATAGTCTCTGAGTTAAAGTCATTTCAAGGTACCGCTGCATTTTGAAGCTGGAATCAGTGGCGTGCTGACCATTCCTTTTGAGAGTACAACTCAAGTTACATTGGTCATATGATAATAATGCAAATATTTTTGTTTTCCTTACATGTCAGCGATCATTTCCATGTGCATGTCGACACTGTCATGTACTTTTTTCCTGAGGGGAGGGTGGGGGGACCATTTTTTTTTTCCGAAATTTTGGAATTTTGAGAGTTAGCCCCCTCCCCCCTGCCACATATACGCCGAATTTGCTTAAATTTTATATAGTCTAAATCTCTGGTTCATTCCGCGTACAATGGTATATCACTCATCTCTCTAGGGCAATTAATTTAATTCACTTAATCGAAACTCTGCATTTGGCACAAAATCGGCTTGGGCATCAAGGGGGTTACATGTGAAAATGGCCTTGGGCACCAAAAGGTTAATGGAGGCATAATAATGCCAATATATACTTTTTTTAACAAATTGCCAGCTCAGAAACAGTTGTCTTGAGAACTCAAAATAGACAAGGAATAGTTTTTCGGATGGCAAACAGCCACAGAACCAAACCCTATGTTAATTCTTCGAAGACATATGTCTAACACTTGCTTTCCTTTGGGTACTGATGGCCTTAAAAGCTGTGCAGCTTTCTCATGAGTCTTGAATACCAGCTTCTGCATTGATGCTGAAGTGTTTCCAATTCAATATTGCTTCTTTTTATAAAAGATGAGGTTGTTCTTTCAAATATATTTCCAGTGCTCAAAAAATCTTCTCCAGAGCTAGGCGCCAGGAAACCACCTACTAGTAATTGTGGATACTATAACAAGCTGAGCCAGCCCCTGTGGCGGTGTAGTTAGTACATTGCGCTACGAAGCCAGGGGTCCCGGTTTCGAATCCCGAACTGGGCTTGGATGTTTATGAGTGTTCATTCATCAATTTCATCATATCGTCATTCATCACCATCTTTGCAAATTAGCCAAAAGTGGCACTAAAAGTGAAGTAAAATAAAGCAAATCAGTCAGTCTATAAATTGAGCATCACTGTATTCAAAGCATCGCTAAATTATGTGAGAAAGCAGGAAATGGGGGTTGGGGGGACAAAGAGTAAGAAATTATTACTGATTCTATAGAATGTTCATAACGACGTTGATAAAAAAAAATTGCTAACTTATGCTGTACTGCAATTTGAACTTAGAATCTTGAAAGTTTTGTACACTAAAACTTAAAAAACTGCAATATTACAGAAAAAGATCACAGTCGGCAAGCTGAAATTTTTAGTCTAGCCCTGTATATTTCCCTACTTGTGTCTTTGTGAAGGAAGGAAAGATCATGATTCTCCTCTTTTCCAGGAAGCAGCATGTAGTTTACATTCATTTAAGCCAGTCTCTCAAGACATGGAGCATCAATGTACACACCAAGATATTAACACTTTTAATAAAATGTAATTACGCAGCAAAATTCTTAAATATTTTGAAGTGCAACTCAGGATAATAGGGATCTCAATATCCTGTGTATCAGAACTAGGGGTGTGCGGGACAGAATTATTTTGGTCGGGATGGGATCGGGAAATTTTTTAAATCCAGACATTCAGGATGGGAAGAATTGGCAATTTCCTGACAAAGTCGGGAAATTATCGGTACAGGAAATGTCCCAAATTTCCCGAAGCTCTGGAAATCCAAATTCTACACATCATTTTCACCTTAAGTGATTGTTTTTGCATTAATAGAATAAAGACTAACGGTTTCCGATAATATCCAGAAACTCACAATGTAGAAAAAGTCGGAGATTTAACTTTTAAAATGACCATTCGGTATTTCCCAATCCTGAAAATCAGAAAGTCATTCACCAAAGTCAGGATCGGGATGGGAATTTTTTTTCTGATCCCGGTCCTGACTTTTCGGGATCCCGCATGCTTTCAATCAGAACACACCACTTACCTTACAGAGCGACCCCCTTGATGGTGTAGTGGCAACATTGTCACTTTGTAATGACAGGGTCCCGTTCTGTTTCAGACTTTAAGTCTGTAAGTTTCATTTGCAGAAGTGTGAATAGCCCCTACCATGAAGGTGAATCATCTATGAGAAGAGAGGGCCAGTGTTCATGTGCCAGGGTGTCAATCATACCCTCACAAGAAGAGCTCCCATGAGGTCAGGCTTAGGCAGTAACTAATTCTAACTCTAACAGAATTACTTTTCTGCATTAGAAGTAACGTTAAGAACAGTTACGTGCAGCTCAAAATTTCATTAGGGTGAACATTGTGAAAAATCGTCAATCAAATTTCAACTACAAATTGAAATGAAACAGTCAAGAAAAAGGTGTTATTTTTTATTCATTCCCTTCTGTTTTTAATGAGCTTTAATTTGAAATTTAACATGACTATGGTATTTGAATCTTATAATTTTTCAAAAACTATCGTTTTTAAATCTCAAAAGCACCTCCTTTACTTTTTTGAAAGAAATGTGATTACCTATAGTAATAATAAGAATAGCTTTGATAAAAAATTAAATAAACACCTATATAAATATTTATCTACCTTTTAGGGTACAGAAAAAAAATTCCGGAAAAAAATGCTCTGAAAGGAATGAAATGAAAGCTCATTATCCATTTAAATTTGTTTGATAATTATGAAACAAGAATTCTGATGATCCAAAATTTGATCTGACGCACAAATATTATTACACGATTGAAGTCAAATGACTCCAAATTTCATTTTCTTGCTGGGAGCACTACATTAATGGCATTGTAACAAAGCAAAAGGGGAAGAGATCATGAAATAGCAATTAGATATAGAAACGAGAACTTGGAGGAATATGAATATGAATATTTAGGAACCATCATAACAAGTGATGGTAGGTGTGATGAAGAAATCCTAAATAGGAAAAGAAAAGCAAATACAGTATATTATCAGTTCAGTAAAACAACAATGGGAAAGAAAGAAGTGGCAGTAAAGACAAAAATGCAGCTATACAAATCAGTATTGGTCCCTACATTAACATATGGAATGGAAAGTTTACCACTTCAAGATAAACATCTGAGTAAAATTCAGGCTAGTGAAATGAAATACCTGAGAAGAGCTGTTAATAAGACTAGGAGAGATAAAGTGAGGAATGAAAGAATAAGAAGAGAAGTGGAACAGGAGTCGCTAGAGAAAATAATTGAAAAGAGACAGCTAAAGTGGTGGGGACATGTATTCAGAATGAATGAAGACAAAAAGGTAAAGCAAATTCTAGAAGTAAAGGTGCAAGGTAGGAGAGGTAAAGGAAGACCAAGGATAATGTTTGAAGACAGAATGGAAAAGATTGGAAGAGAAAGGAATAAGACAATAAATATGATGAAGAGAATGATGAGAAGGATCGAGGCAACCAACCCTACACTATGATGGCAGAAGGGGACTAGAGGAAGAAGAAGAAGAAGTAACAAAGCATATGCAGCCAAGACAAGTGGCACAGTGGGGTTACTCTCTAGAAAAAATGTGTATGAAAATGATCTGGCCTCAAGGATTTTAATTGGTCGATTTGTCACTTTTGATTGGAATATGCAAAATTGGGCAAATTGAGTAAGTATTAAATAATTGGTTGTTGGTTGGTTGATTTGGTGTTCTAAGTCCACTTTATGCACAGCAAGGCCAATCAGGACTGGGCCTACAGTTTAAAACGGGATTCGAACCACTGGGTGCCTCCAAAGTATTAAGTGGAAAGAAAATGCTGCAAGAAAACACAGAGAACCTAGGAAGGTAATTGTGGAGAAAGTTCAAGCTGGGTCACTCCCATGTCAAATCAACCAATAAAAAAAAAAAATTCACAAACTTTACTATTCAGACCTCTTGTTCATTCATTGTAGCCTACCTATCAAGACGACAAAAATACAAAATTTCAGATTCTTTGGGCTCTTAGTTTCTTAGACATTCACTTTCAAAAACTCAACAAACATTTGAATTTTGGGTAACATTATAGTATAGGGGTGACGGATTTCTTCAAATTTACAGGAGAAATTACTTACGAAAATAATTTTCTGTAGCGTTGTGGAAGTTCGTGAATGTAGTTTTGATCCATTTTAATGAGAATACACGTTGTTTTCTGCGAAAATCTCTGTCCGATGCGCTGTTTCTGCTGCCGCCATTTGCTTTCTGCACGAGAGCACAATGTTCAATGTGTTAGATGATGTAACCACATGGTCAGTGTTTCAAACTCGGCGTGTTTTCACTAGAACATGACGTGTCGAGTATTTTTATTTCTTTCTTATTTTTTTAACTATGCTTGCCTAACCTAACTTAACCTAACCTTAAGGAAAATGGTTTTTGGGGCTAACCTCAATGGTTTGTGTGAGGTATTAGCACTATTTCAAATCCGGGCACGAAAGTAGGTATTTTCCGGTCTACGAGGTTGCAAAACTGCATAAATCGACAAAACACTCTCACAACGTGCCCTGAATCAGTTTGCTATCGCACGCCATAATGTGTTACAGAATTGAAATAACGAGTAACAGTAAGTACTCGTAAATGTAAGAAATATACATTATTTGGTAAATATGCGATAGTATAGCCCGAATAGATTTCTTCAAATTTACAAGAGAAAATACTTACTGAAATCAGTTTCTGTAGCATTGTCGAAGTTCTTCGAGGTATATTCTTTCGCGGAAACTGAAAGCTTCACCATAGAATGCTGCAGAACAAAAAATAATCACATTTTATGTAAGGAACTTGCATTTTCTGTAAAGCGACAACATTTTGCCGTTGTTCCCATTATGTACCTGCAGACGGCGTGAGCATCCAAAGTCACACGGTCTCGCCAGTGTTTCCAAACGTGCCTTATTTTGTGAGAATTTTTTTTTTAACTACACTTACCTAACCTAACCTTGCCGGAAATGGTCTGTGGGGCTATCGTGAATGGTTTTTGGGGCTATCGTGAATGGTTTTTTGGGGGCTATCCGTGAATAGTTTGTGATGACATAATGAACACGAAATTGATATTTTTTGGTTAAGAAGATTGAAACTCTGCATACCCACTCCAAATCGACAAAACACAAGCACGACGTGCAATGATCCATGACGAGTGCACACCATATTGTCTGTTACCCAAGCGGAACAAGGAAGACAAATAATGACTCGTAATATGAAAAGTTGAGACTATTTTATGGAAAAAGGCATAACTTCACCTCAAAGAATCTTCAGCAATGCAGAATAGGTAAGTATCAATGCTAAAATGAACGAAATAAACGAGTGACAGGTGTTTGGGCTATATCGCATAATTACCCATTATTTTAGTTAGAAATGCATTATTTCACCTTAGGAAATGTTCCGCATTCCAAAATATTACGTTAGCAATGTAAAAAAGTGCAAAATATATGATTTATAGGTGTCACCCCCATACTATAATAGTACCGAATTTTGTAATTTTTCAAAAACTTTTTTGAAATCTTAAAGCACCTCTTTCAATTTTCTTTGAAGAAATGTATGATTTAAATACATGAATTGACTACTTGGTAACACTTTACTATACCTGAGACAGATTTCTTCAAATTTACAGGAGAAAGTACTTACGCAAATCATTTTCTGTAGCGTTGTTGATGTTTGGGAATGTAATTTTGATTCATTTTAATGCGATTGCATGTGGTTTTGTACGAAGATCTATTTCCGACGCGCTATTGCTGCTGCCGCCATTTGCTTCCTGCATGAGAGCAGAATACGCTCTCGTATTGTCCGTATATGCTTAATTGAACGAAAGGAGTGCTAATGGAATCAAACCTAACAGGCTTAACCTAACCTAGTAGGCATACCTCGTCCCCGTGATGGTTTGTGGAGCTATCGTGAATTTTTGGGCTAACGTCAATGGTTTTTCGGTAAGCTATCGCCATGTTGTGTGTGGAAATAAACAAGAACAGTAAGTACTCGTAAATGTAAGAAATATACATTACTTTCCTAACAAATTAAATTATTTCACCTAAAGAAGTGTTCCGGAATGCAGAATAGTACGTTAGCAATGTAAAAAAGTGCGAAAGAAATTATTCCCAGGTGTCTCAGGTATAGTAAAGTAGTACCGACTACTTAAGTGCCAATTTTCATAATGAGATCACAATGGGTTCCTTATGCCAAAGAAAATCTAACTTCCAAACATTTGAAAAAAAAAATGTACACACTAGGCGAGTCAAATTATTCAACATTTTATTACCTTAGACTGAACATTGTGAAAAATCATCACTCAGATATAAAGTACAAATTGACATGAATCAGTCAAGAAAAAGGTGGTAAAATTTCAGTAACCGCCAAACGTCTGAAATTCCTTTATTTTTTCACATTGGTACTTACGTATTCTGCATTCCTAAGGATTTTTCAAGGTGCCATTTCGTTTTTTTCATGCAAATAATCTCAACTTTCGACATATCGAGTAATTCTTGTTTGTTCATTTTCCCTTGCGTTACATGCAATATGGTGGAAAAATTCACGGATAGCCCCACGAACCATGCATGGCAAGGTTAGGTTAGGCAAACAGAGTTAAAATCTACAAAATTGTCATGTTCTTAGAAAACAACGATGTGGTTGAAAACACTGACCAGGGGTTACATCATCAAACGCATGCAACATTTGATTCACGGAGTGGAAGGACATAGAAGCAACAGCTTTCGTGCATCGGAGGCACATTAATGTTGAAAAATACATGATTTACCGGCAAAATATATTAAGCGAGGGGGAAAAAACACTTCCAAGACCTTCGTAAAGTATACAGAAACTCATTTCGGTAAGTACTTTCTCCTGTAAAATTGAAAAGTACGTTTTGCGGATACGAAAATTTAACCAAAGGTGTTTTTTTATTATTATTATTCATTTAGACAAGGATTCTTAAACTACTTTCATTTGTTTATCACTGATTTTAACTAGCCTGTTTTTATTACTATGAATAATCACTATGGTAGAAATAAAAGAACGGAGTGACTACCTTCACCGGGTGGTGAAGCTAGCTTTTTGAGCTATTTTCACCAGATTTTAAGCTATGCAAGAGCATGATCTACAACCTGCCCTGTCCTGCTACACAGATGTGTGTACTATTCTGTAGTGTATGTGTATGAAGCTTTCATCGGTGTGCATTTACTTTCATGCAGGAGACTACTACTTTCTTTCTGCATGTTATGGAGTTGGAAAAATACCACAATGTGTCCTGATAAGGACCAGTGCTGCTAATATGTCACATGAACTAAGTATGAAGGGGTATTATGTTCCTAAATGCTTTTATTGTTAGGTTAGGCAGGTCATGCTTAGGGCTATTAGCATGAAAATTACTTCTGTAAATACTTCCCAACACCTGGTCATGCAATTTCTGAACTTCTCACTACCTGGTGACAGTAGTAGTAACGCCCATTTTAAATTTAAAATAACATCTTACCAGTAAGTTCAGCAACACTGGCATGTAATAAAATAAGATAAAATACAATGTTATGATATACTTTTGCTGGTGAAAATAGTTGCAGCCTAAAAGAATAGTGGAATTTTGAATTGAAATGAAGGAAACGTACATCTTATCAATAGAAGCACCACTGCCTACCCCGCAAAAAGCACAATTTACAGCATGAATAAAGTTATACTCTGCAAATACACTCTATCATTGTAGAAGTTTTGTTTACTTTGCATATAATCGGTGACTAAAATGAGGCATTGGTGGTATGTCAGAGTGTTGAAAAACTGCTATGCTGTCCTTACAAGTTGAAATATGTGTGCTTGGGGTGCTGCCCTGACTGTGATAGGGAAAGAGATCTGATGACAGAAACCACATTGCTACAGTGACTTTTCCTTGCAACTATTGGCAACCAAGACTTTCACCCCTCCCTCTGTGCAAGGAAAAGATGGTATCTCCTACCTTTCATGCCTGAATAAATGGTCTTGGTGTAATAAACTTACAAATAAATTTCTCATTTACTTGTATCAGCAATATGCGAGCTAACCATGATAATCTATATTCCTTCTAGGCCTATGCATCTTTTCAAATAAAATTTGTGAACAAATTGAACACAATTATAGTTGAGTAGAAATTGCCTAAAATATATATTTGTTACTCTATACTGAGAGGAATCAACGTTATTTCTGGCATGTGGCATATGATACATTTTTCAACGTCCAAAACCCTTCGCCAGATTGACATTCACCTCTTTAGTTTGAATTAACCTACTTAATTTCAGTAGCTACATTAGGGAACAATAGAAAGTGTACATGACTACTCTACGATAATATAGATAAAGAATAAACTCATTACAATCAATGTTTACATTTACGAAGTCTTTATCATATGCAACAGTTCGACACACGAATACACAATGTCAGGATTCGAACCTGATACAACGTAGACGAAAATATGTTACGGCCAAAATCCGCTAAGTAACACTATACTTACACTATTTGGTACTAATTTTATCGAACGATTAATGAACAATAATAATAGTAACTTTAGTTTACTGTAATGCAGGAACAATGCTAGAATTTTGTGAAAATATTGTAACTTACCTTTCGTTCTGCAATTACTTCTTCGACTCCTTTTGGATGCCACGCAACACGTATGTGCCCTTTCTTCATTCGACCCCCTTCTTCCACGTCGGAATTTTCATCACTGCTTACTAACTCGGCATTTTCTAATACCATACCAAACTCAATATTCCCTTTCTTATTAAAACGGTAGACCTCATCCTCGTAGAAGTATTGATACTCCGCAGCCATGTTGAGTGCAGTCAAACCGGGGGAAATGAATCAATACAAATACTAGAAGATCAATTATATAGCAGAAAAGAAAATCGTTCCTTCGAAACCAAGAAAAATACAAACGTTTTATTCAAATTTGTCGATGAAACATATATTATTAATTACTAAAACAAAAATAACAGCATCGCAAATTCGGCTTTAGTATTAATAAAACAAATGAACTGCAAAATGCAAGGGAGATTGCGATAACTGTATCTAGTCAATTCTTCTTCTTTTTCTGACCCTATCAACTGGTAGTCGATTTTAGTCATCTTTCTGAGTTTTTTTTAAATATGTATTTAGTTCGCTATTCACTTACATTTCACAAGAATGAAAAAAAAATCTATAGATATTTATTTATACTGTTTGTTAGATCGTCAAATTACATCTTCTTGCATATCCGTAAAGAAGCCATATAGTGGGAGGAATGGGATCCGTGAGCAGCAGGGTTGGAATGTTTAAAACAAAAGTGTTTAAAACACTTTGTTTTTTTACAAATGTTTTAAACGTTTAAAACAATGTGTTTTAAACATGTTTTTTTTAGAAGTGTTTAAAACACATTTTTGTACTTGATATTTTATAGTTTGTGATAATTCTTTTTGTTTGGCAACCCTGTCTTTTCATTAAATCTGTGTAAATTAATTGGCCGAGTCTGCTGCCACGCACGTGTCAGCAGTAAGAATAAGCGTCAAATTTGCTCCTGCCACGTAATTCGTCTGCTAAAAGGATGTTACAAATCTTAAGAACAGATGAAGACGAGAAAAATGCAAGTTTATAATTAGTGGGAATGAATGTACAGGTAATTTAGAACCTTTTTCTTTAGAAAGCATTTAGCGATATTATTTTAATGCTAACGGAACCTAACCTAATTACGAGAGCATTTAGGTTTATTATTAGAAGAATGCTAAGAGACTTAATCTTAAAACATTTATGTGAAAGTAATTGCTACAACTTCACAGTATGTGTTACAGACGTAATTGCATATATAGCATGATGAAATCACGATAAAACAAAGCCCGAGTTGCTGCCACGCGCATTTTTTTTTTTAGGTTCCAGCAGAAAAAGAACGTGGCAGCAGACACTACCAAATTAATTCGTGCTTTACGTGTCTCACTTATCGCACAACACTTGAGCAACCTTATGTACTGACGTCATGGGAGAAAGCTTTTTAATTTGGTAGTGTCTGCTGCCACGTTCTTTTTCTGCTGTAATTCAAAAGAGACATGCGCGTGGCAGCAGACTCGGTCTTTGTTTTATCGTGATTTCATCATGCTATGTATGTAATTACGTCTGTAACACATACTGTGAAGTTTTAGCGATTACTTACACAAAAATGTTTTCAGATTAGGTCCCTTAGCATTCTTCTAATAATAAACCTAAATGCTGTTGTTGTTAGGTTAGGTTCTGTTAGCATTAAAATAATATCGCTAAATGCTTTCTAAAAAAAAAAAAAGGTTCTAAATTACCTGTACATTCATTCCCACTAGTCATAAACTTGCATTTTTCTCGTCTTCATCTATTCTTAAGATTTGTAACATCCTCTTAGCAGACGGATTACGTGGCAGGAGCAAATTTGACTCTTAATCTTACTGCTGACACGCGCGTGTCGTGTGCGGGATCCCAAAAAGTCGGAACCGGGATCGGAGGGTGGGGTGGATTCCCGTCCCGATCCCGACTTCGGAAAATGACTTCCCGACTTTTCGGGATCCCGAGAAGTCGGGAAATACCGAATGGTCATTTTAAAAAGTCGTCAATTCTCGACGTTTTCTGCATTGCAAATGTCTGGAACTTATCGGAAATTGGTAGTTGTGTACCAGAAGTGCAAAAACAAGCACTTAAGATGGAAATTACGTGTAGAATTCGAGATTTCAAGAGCTTTGGGAAATTTCGAACATATCCCGTCCCGAAAAAATTTTCGGGAAATTGAGAATTTTCCCCGTTCCGAATGTTGGCATTTAAAGAATTTCCCGTTCCGACACAAAAAAATTCTGTCCCGCACACCGCTACCCTGCAGTATGGTAAACCTTATCTCCAAAGGTAAATAAACTGTCCTTGTCGTCACTGTACTCATAAAAATGAGTATTTTTTCTATAACGACTTTAACTATAATTTACTGGTAAAAGGTTGACTTTCTTTTGTTTAAAACATATTTAAAACATGTTTTTTTAACTCATGTTTAAAACTATGTTTAAAACAAAAAAACGTTTTAAACAGAAAAAACAGTTTTTTTTTTTTTTTTAAAAAAAAACATAAATTTTGCCAACCCTGGTGAGCAGGGCAGTAAGAGATGTAGGGAATGGAATTCTATGTCGACGCAAACCACTATATAATTTATCTCGTTCTCTGTCGAAATTAGGACATTGTAAAAAGAGATGTGTAGCATCTTGATTATTTTCTCCACATGTGCAGGCTTGTTTTGTTGTAATATGTAATCGTGATAAATGATCATTAGTGCGAACATGACCTGTACGTAGACGTATTATAAAAGTAATAACTGATCTTGGAAAATTATATTAGTAGTACCAAGGTTTGTTTTGTGAATGTTCTGCAAACACCACTGTATCCATCTAGTATCTAGTCCAGCCAACAGTTGGGTATCTGATTAATAAAGCCCGGATTTTTATGTAATATCAACCCCTAAAATATGTACATAAATATGTAATAAAAATGTCTGAAATATGTAAAAAATATGTAAATTCATAATGAAATATGTACTATAAATATTTATTCCAAACGTTACTTCCTATTTTTGTTACATTTTTTCCTCACAAAGGGATATGTTTATTTCAAAAAGACTTACAAAAATTGAAGTTACAATATTACAATGCTTACATTAAGTATTTTTTATGTTCTTATAGAGCAAAAATATTAACCACAATTTGAATATATTCAATATTTAATATACAATGTCACCAGGTACCATTCAAAATGTTCAGTAGTAAATTTTCGTTGCCCAAATTTTTCACTCAAAAAGCACTTACAAAAATTCAGGTTACCTTTGATCTTGGGGTAGGCACTGTATTTAATTATTTAACTTACAATATGTTACCAGGTACATTTCCAAATGTTCAGAAGTAAATGTTTGTCGCCGATCAGATAATATGTATTTGTACGCAGAGAAACTTCTCTCCACGTCACAAGAAGTAATTTGCGGAGCATACTTCAGGAGGTGAATGTGGTCGGGAGAAATATCATTGGGAGGGTTAACTGTTTCACCATTGAGAATGCGGCTCACTGTAAATAAGATGACGTAACCTGGGTTTCTTTCAGTCACTGCATCAAATTTTCTTCGAGCTTTCTCTCCCACATCTCCTCCAACAGCAGACAGCTTCTTTCTTGCATCCTCATATATATCCATGGCTTCCAGGAGAGGAAGCCCAACAGTTTCAAGTTTTTTTTTTGTGCTTGTATCAATCCAACCAAAATTGCTGTTTATGTATGCCATATCGCAAGCAAGTTTGGTGTCCTTGAAGAGATTTTGAGCAGTGCGTACCGATACAGCTGAGTCCGCCGAAAATGAGTCAAGCACAGATTTCACTTCTTCAAAATGTTCGTTGAAAAACTTACTTGCCCGGATCCAAGTGCCCCATCTAGTAAGAATAGGTTCCGGAGGAAGTGGTACACCTGGCAATTGTTCCTTGTAAACTTGCACACGTTGTGGTGCCTTCAGAAACACCTTTTTCGTGGAAGAAATAAGTTGGTTGACTTCCGGGAAATTGCCTCTCACCTCAGCAATGTGTTGGAGAGCATGTGCCAAGCAAGTAAAGTGGATCAAGTTAGGATAAAACACTTTAAGTGCCGTAGCAGCTTTTAACATGTATGACGCACTGTCTGTGAACATGAGAAGAACTCTCTCTTCTTGTACGCCATCCGGATACAACAATTTAAGACTGTCATTCACAAATCGTGCTATGGTGGAATGATAAGTATGCTCTAGAACTTTGCATGCAATGAGATGTGGTGTAGATGGAGAATCAGCAATTAGCATTCCAACAATGAAATTACTTACATACAGTCCCAAAGCATCAGTTGTTTCGTCGATGGAAATCCACACATAGGAACTGCCTACTTCTGCCCTAATTGATTCTAAAGTTTCTTTGTAGGAATGTGGAAGATATCGCTTTCGAAGGGTTGACTCGTCAGGAAGTTTACGGCCACAATATTTTTCCAGAAAATCCCGGAACTTCGGTACTTGAATTTTATACCAAGGGATGTTTGCTGCAATCATTGCTTCGCACATTTCCTTGTAAAACACACTGAATGAAGAATCCTCTTGCATCTGGGTTAGTAAAACTTGCTTCTTTTCACTCCGTAGTTGTTTGTTTTTTTGCATGAATGAAGTGCGAACATGGTGATCTAATAGAGACTTCATAGTGCACCCAACTTTTTTATCGCACATTCGACAAAAAATAACTTTACCATCCGTAGTAAATGCATCATCGACTGCTATCCAAGATCGCAACTTTTAGATAACGAGGAGGTAGGCGGAGCCATTCCAGCTTTCTACAGCTAAAACACTGTTTAAATACTGAGGCAAGCTCTTCTTAAAACTCCAATGGTTAAAATGAAAAGGCAACGAAATATATATACGAAATTCTACGGTTGAGTTAACAATACTTCATTCAAGATTTGTCGCCGCCGGCTGCAAAAATCAAAACAATCACAACAATGTACGGAAGAAAGGTAAGTGCCTCTCAGCGTTGTGCTTGCCGCCTTCCATTGTTGGTTCTCTTCGTTCGCTGTGTGTTGCTTGCCGCTCCATGTTACAAACTGGAAACTGAAACACTGTCGAATCTTGATGTAATTGTTACGATGCGGCGAATCAACGAACTGCTATGTACGTACAACCATAGAGGAGTTAAGGAGTAGAGGATTACCCCACATTTAAACCTCGCTGCGCTTTGAAATTGCATTTCCATCGGTGTCCAGTAGATGGCGCGGCCGTCTTCTTTTGCTGTTTCCAGCACAAATTGGGGGGAGAGCTCTTTCGGTGACAGTCACGTGGGTTTCAAACGTCCTTATTGGTCAGATCTCTTGTATCCCAGCAAGGCTGTTACCAATGGCAAGGGCTTTTTCGCTGGTTCCCTTCCAAGCACCGCTGTTAGGGGTGGGGTGAAGAGATGGGATGGGTGATGCCTGCGTTTCCGCCACCGCAAAGTTCTTCGGAATCTTTTACTCGAAAGTAAGGTTGCCTTTCCTATGCAATTAACAGATTCTTTGAGTGTTTATTTGAAGGCGAAATTGGGAATGTAAAATGTAGACATTTTCAACTGGCGCCTGAATTTTCAAATTCAGTTCTCAAAAAATATATCATTTTCGCTTGTTGAAATAACGAGTACAGTGTGTGTTTTTTTGTATATCGTGTATCATTAAATGAGAATAACAACCATACCAATAAATTCTTCAGATTTACTTGAAAGAGGCCTCCCCGATGGCGCAGTGGTAACGTCGCCTTGTAATCAAGGTGTTCGGGGTTCGATACCCGGTGGAGGCACATAGTGGTTCGGGTCCCACTTTAAACTGTAGGTCCTGTCCCGCTTAGCCTTACAGTGCATAAAATGGACTTAAAACACCAAATCAATCAATTAATTTAAAGTAAGACTTCGACCATATCGCTAACACTAAACCCCATGGTTTCAAGTGCCGGACCCAGTGGCCGAGTGGTTGCCAGACCCTGTGGCCGAGTGGTTGTCGGACCCTGTGGCCGAGTGGTTAGCAGAGCGCGCTGCAACACCAGGGGTTCCGGGTTCGAGCCCCGGGTAAGGCATGGGTATTTGTGTCCGTCCAGATAATAAGAAATGAAAATTGAGCTAAAATGAGAAATGAAACACAGTGAATAAAAGTGAAAAACAGCGAAAACTACCGCTTAGGGATATTCCTTCAAAAAAAAAAAGTGGTTATCTCATCGCGCTGCAATGCTAGGGGTCCCGAGTTCGAATCCCGCTCAGGTTTGGATGTTTGTGTTTGTCCGAATAATGAGAACCAATGTGAATACAGTGAAACTTGACATGTGTAAAAGATTGTGAAAAATGTGTGAATGACGGGGGATACTGCCGATTAGGGGCATTCCTTTTTTTAAAAAAAAAGAAAATGAATAGCACATCGCGCTGCGACGCCAAGGGTCCCGCGTCCGAATCCCGCTCGGGCATGGTTGTTTGTAAATGTCCATTCATCAATTTCATAATTTTATCCCTCATCCCCATCTTCGTAAATTAGCCAAGAGGCACAAAACGCGAAGTAAAATTAAAAAACAAAACAAATGAATCAAATCAACCATGGTTTAAA
Source organism: Lepisma saccharinum (assembly GCF_977018435.1). NCBI lineage: Eukaryota > Metazoa > Arthropoda > Insecta > Zygentoma > Lepismatidae > Lepisma > Lepisma saccharinum. Next base: position 34,469,368 of record NC_139250.1, read on the forward strand.
GTGCATCGCCATTATTTTAATTTATCAGTCGTGGCGAAGTCTGAAACGTTATTAAAGGTAGTAACAGTTTTTTGAAGACACCCTTCTGACTTTTTAAAACATGTATATTTTTTCCTTTTCTTCTAGCCTTTCGGAATCCCGATTCAAATTTACGAAATGTCCTTCGTTCCCTAGATATTTAATTTCTTCATATAATTCCGATTCTACGCATTCGCACACACTACTGTCTCAAACAAGAATGACTCGAAAATTGTTGGCACTCTGGCATAGTTGTAAAATGTGGCAAAATGCCCCTTCCCCGTCTGCGGGAAACTTCATTCTCCTAACCAAGTAATTTGCACTGGAATTCCAAATGATGAAGGCCCTCAGCAGCACTGAACAAAAGGAAAAAATGACGATAACTCATAACTGAAGTACAAACTGGTGGCGGCCAACTCTTTCACCGGCGGAACAATCATTTATTGACTGCAACAATCTTTACTCGCCTCCGCCGCACAAGAAATGAAAATGAAACGTGATTCACATAATTTTTGTCTCACTTTGCTCGAAATAAAATTATTTCTTTAAGATAGGGTGACCATTCGTCTCGTTTTGACCGGGACAGTCCCGTTTCATAGGCGTGTCCCAGTTGTCCCGTCGATAAAAAAAAAAAAACACTATTTATCCCGTTTTATAAAAGTCAAGGAGTTAGCTTGAAAACCAAGTTCCTGTGTCTTGACAGAAATTCAAAAGACAAATCCCGCGTTTCGTGTTAGATATTGATAAGTGATGCAACTTTTTCAGGGAGTTCTGCAAATACTTCTGGCACTCGTCTACTTCAGCGTAGGACTAACATCAAAGGTTGATCAGAAGAGTCCAGAAACACTATGTAGTCAAACCGGGATTATAAAAATTAATAGCTCTAGACAACGAGAGCTCATATTTTACATATAGGGATTGTTCATGATGTATCATTTATGTGATACATACTATAATAAATAATAAAAAAGGTAAAGTGCTCCCCTGTGCTTTGCACCATGCCATGAATGCGTATAGGGGGTGTGGAATTAGGGCCCCACACTTTCTTGATCTCGGCCGAAGCTTGGAGTGATGTGATCAGCACCACACCCCTGGCCGCCTTTACCCCCCAGAGTTTCCTCCAGGTTTCCACTCTATACAACGCTGGGTGATCGCCGGAGCCTCATGAACAGGTGGAAAAAGTCCCGGTTATCCCCCACCGGGGATCGACCCCGGGCCTCTCGCATGGTAGTCAGACGCCATACGGACTTTTTTATACGCGTATATAATAAAGGAATACCCCTATTCGGTAGTCTCCCTCGTCATTCACACACTTTTTCTCAACATTCATACATATCAGTTTTTCCCTTAATTCTCGGTTTCTCTCAAACATGCAAGTCCTAGCCGGGATTCGAACCTGGGACCCATGGCTTCGTGCGTGCTATGCTAACCACTCCGCGAATACCGACTGAGCTACCGCGGCTACTATAATAAATTATAATTATAATGATACGTTAATGACAATTAATGACAATAATTTTATAATTAGTCCTAACCAATTTTTCAGGAGGGGGTAAAGTGACCGCCTTGGAATGTCTCGTTCTTGGGTCAAAATATTACGGTAACCCTACTTTAAGAGCAACATCAAAACGTAGTTGACCATGTTTTTATGTTTAAATTTTTGCAGCTTTTAAAAATTACGATATACCTACTATTGATGAAATCCTATGAGCAATACTTGTAGTTTCCTCGACCACTATAAATTTTTAATTCACCATACTCCTAAAAACGTGTAAAATTATTGCTTTTTTATTTTATGTTATTTATTTTATTTTCTTGAAGAGTGTCAATTGTCAATTCAACCTGTATGTGGAGTGAGTTGACTATATGTTCAGGGTCGGTTGACAATACTTGTCAACTTACCTTTGAAATGCCTTAAAATTACAGATTGCAAAAATGTGATCTAATGAACAGCATAAATGTTCCAAACCAGGGTTCGAAATCCGGGAGGACGGGGGGGAGGGGAATTTCCCCCACCAACGATCTTGTCCTGAAATTTCCCCCAATTAGTTTGAGATTCGAATATACATGACTGGAATAATATCGAGAACATACAAAAAGAACGGACAACAAAGAGCCTCACCTCTAAGGACACTAAACCCAGCAATCCCCAGAACACAGAAATTAGACCGACTTGTTACTTCTTCTCCATTTCTCATCGTCTTTCGTTAGCAACCAAGAAGTACATAGATATATTAATAAAACACGTAATAGCATTTATATGTGAATTTTATACATGAAACTATTATCATCTTAATATATCTTATTTTTTATCCCTCCTCCCTTATGCACATCATTGTTCATCTATTTGCAATTACATTTTGAATGAAAGACAGTATATTTTATAATATAATTTGATTACTTAATAATTGACACACATTTAATGACATTATATAGTATATTGTGTGTGTGTGTCTGTTTGTCTGTCTGCTCCTTCCCCCCCCCCCCCACCAATCTGCAGTGATTTCACACCCTGTTCCAAACTAAAGAAAAAAAATAACGATTACTACTCAATTTTTTACCCAGTGTCTTGACGCATATTCACAGAAATCTGCAATGTTGCCCATTCTCGTCTGGTAGGAAAAGGACACAATTTGGAAATTCACCCCAGTCTCCCCCACCCCCTACCTACTGATTGATTTCATTTTTGATTTGCTTTATTTTTCTTCGCTTTTTGTGCCACTTTTGGCTAATTTGCGAAGATGGAGATGAGTGATGACATGATGAAATTGATGAATGGACACACTGACTTATAGAAAACACTAGAAGTGATAATTAAATGAATGAGCATTTTCTGCAAAGGCAAAACTGTGAAATAATTGGTAATCATTTTTATGAAGTTGTTTCCTGCTATAGCTGTATTTATTACGAGACAAGAAGTATTTTCATCATTGATTATTATAGTGTCAGTTATTAAATAATACCTCGCTGTCGTATCAAAACAACTCACAAAGAAAACATTACAGGAAAAGTTGTTCTCCTTGATGTTGCCTACGAGTTGAGAGAGTTCAGTTATGTTGTATTCTGCATACGTCGCTTAAACGTAACTTTAAAAGTAAACTAAACTTCGCGACGCAACAGCCCTGTACCCGGTGGAGTAACATAGTGGTTCGGATATATCTTTAAACTGTAGGTCCAGTCCCGATTAGCCTACCTGTGTATAAAGTGGAGTTACTCAAACTCAATCAACAGTCCTGCTTGGGCTATGGCTGCCAGAGCGTTCTTCTGTTCATTGGCTGATGCGTGGTCAGCTCATCGAGTCCCATCCCCGCTGTTTTCTGTTATATATTAATAGAAAGCAATAGTTAAATAAAATCTAATTCTTATTAAAAACATTTAACCTATCGTTTGATTTCTTGACATTTTAAACCAGTTTCTAAAGAAATAAGTTTATTTATTTACATGAATAAATGTACGAAGTTAATTTCTTTATAAATATTTAATTATTTAATAATTGATGTATTACATGACTATACCTATAATATACATAGTTTCGGGCTTGGCCCACCTCCTAAAAAATCCTGGATACGGGCCTGACGTAACCCCTCCCTTAAGTAAATCCTAGGCACGCCACTATTCTTTACATTATGAAACCAAGATTCCTCAATGACTGCAATACGAAACCAACCATATAAGGGGGGCATTTAGCGTTCCATCCGCACCGCAAGATCTGGTCCCTTTTCGCCACCACTGAGCAGAAGGACAAAAAGACTTTGATTTCTTTCTCCAACATCGGGCTTTTCTGCAACTGATGTAGGTCCAGCCAGTCAATGTCTCAGGCTTAATGAATGTCTTAGGCTATACCCCATAGTTTCAAGTGCCGGACCCTGTGGCCGAGTGGTTGCCGGACCCTGTAATTGTAAACAGGAGAATCCACTTCACAGCAGAATCGTTGCTAGGTCTTTTGCCAAAATATTGCCTGAAGTACTTTTAACAGATAGTGTTATTTGTCCAAAACAATCAAGATTTTTTTTATTTTGATTTTAAAATTTGGGTGCGTCAGCACTAAGGCTATTTTGCACCCGTCACACTATACGGGGTCCAGCCCCTTACCGTTTCACATAACAACTCTAACGTTGCTTAATTAAAATCATAAAATATTAAAATGTTCTGACTTTCGTTAAAAGCCGAGACTGCAAGGAACACTCAGCACAAATAAGGACAAAACACAGGACAACACAAACAACATTATACTGGCCATGGGGTCAGTCGCCAGAGCCTCGTTAGTCTTCAGTCCAGGGTGTACTAACGTGGAAGTGAGGTTGACATTTGGGTGTACTACGTGGAAGGTCACCCCTTACACACCAAAACACTCAAGAAATTAAGTGTAATATGATTAAAGAGATTCTGTCAATCGGAATATATTTTACTGCTACTTTTCTTCATTTCTATTTGTACTTGTCTTGATCATAAATACACACGGGGTGCGACCGTACAACAGTGACAACTTTCACAGCGTGTAGAGGATATGAAGGTGAAACAATTCTGAAAATGGCATTTTGTATCCCCCATGCATGCAATCCCATTCAATAGCTTCTTGGTTGCCACTGTCATTTATTTTTACTGTAGAATTAGATTCTAAAAGCGAAAATACACCATGAAACGTTATTATGCCAACGCACACACTGCCAGAAAAATTCATTTACAGGGGTCGCACTGGCCTGAAAATCCTGGATAACTGGAGAAGACAGGAAAACAAGGCTAGGAATGAGATGATCATTGGAAACACAGAAAATTTATTATAAGCGTTCGAAACCTGGACTCGGGGGAATTCTTATTGCAATATTTGGTAACCGAAAATACATTTCGTTTTATCTTACATAGTGATTAATATATTTACAACATTAATGAACATAATGTCCTTCTCCAGAGAAAATTTTTAAATTCCACCTATGGGTCTGCCCCCTCCCTCCAAAAAATCTTGGGTACGAGCCTGACCCGTGCCGTACCTACCAACCGACTGCTGGCCTCACTCCCACCAGAAGTTGGATATCATCCAACCAGTTACGGGGTGAGGTGTGAATTGAAATTGAAATCGTAATTTTGGGTGCGTCAGCACTTAGGTTATTTTGCACCTATCACATTATACGAAGCCCAGCCCCTTACCATATATAAAATATAACTAACATAACAGTACTATAATGTCAGAGGACTAAAATATTCTTACTTGAGTCAAAAAAGGGCAACACAGGATTTATACTGGCTGTATGTCAGCAAAATGCGGTCCAGGGTATATTACGTGAAAGTGAGGTTGGCAATTGGGTGTACTACGTAGAAGGGGTGACGTGTGGTCAGCACGACCAACCCCAGTCATTATCGTAGGTTTTAATGACCAGGTTACACTACTCGTTCGTTCAATTTCCTCACGATTCTGGGTGGGTGACCACCTGCCACGACCGAAGGAGATGCGTCCAGCTCCAGACGCATGCTCGATGGGGAAGGGGGCTTGGTGTTGGTGGATGTCAAAATATAGTGCAGAACTACTAAAAAAATAAGATGAAACACCTTTCGAAAACCCTGGGCACAGTGGCGCAGGAACGGGGGGGGGGGTACAGGGGTACATTGTACCCCCTAAATTTTTGAAGGGGGGTACTGTACCCCCTAAATCCGTAAATCGAGTTGTACCCCTTGTACCCCCCATGTTAAAAGAACCTATTTTCAGTTCGCCCAATAAAAAAGTGTATATTGTTTATAACAAATAAACGTTATCTTCCTTAACACAGAAATTCAAACCATTCTAAACTTATTCTACTATGGTGCGATCACAAGGAAAAAACCCTGGACGAAAAGTCCCCGCTTTCTCTTCTTCCGTTCAGCTCGGGCCATAAGTAAGCATGGTCCATCTCCCCCGCCCCTCCTCGCAGGAGTACGGTGTACAGGAGTCGCGGGTGTGCGCAGGTTGTTTTGCTTATGGTTCCACTATACATTGTGGTTGCTACTAGTTAGTTCATTGACCTAAGTTCTTGGGAACCTCTTTAAGGAGATGAAAATTGTTTAAAATGTGAATGGAACGATGGAATCAGATTTGCTCTCAGAAAATCACGCTGCAGACGAATGCACATTTTCTAAAGAAATCTTCGAAGATAAGATACAAATCTTCATCAGAAGGGTATATGACTGATCCATTTTCTTTTGAATATTTAAAATGGAATTTTCCAAAACGAAATACTTACACGAACGTGACGAGACACTACAGACCAACTTGGGGGGTACAATGTACTGCTGTAACTCACCCATATTTTTGATAACTTTGAAAGAGGGTGTTCGGAAACTATACTTAAACCTATATATTAAGAGATTTTGAAAATAGAGTCCCGATTAGCCTATCTGAGCATGAAGTGAATCTAGAATAAGTTTTAATGACTTCCGGGTGGAAACCGAAACAAAAATTAACACAAACAAGAACAAGAAGGACCTCGCCACACAGGAGACGAGATGAGGCTGTGACAATTTTCTACTCATTTCATCGCGATATCATTCCTAGGTAAAATGAAATTTTTCTCAGACATTCAAACAAGGTGCAATTTGCGATATTATCAGAGGGGGGAATTATTTTTACCTATGTATTAGATATACTTATAATTGGACATTAATTGCTTAAAATCTAATTTTGGTATCAAATGCCACACAAACACAACGCCATTTTAAGTTAAACCCTAAAGTCAATCTGTACGAAAATTACATTAGTCAGATGAATGCACGAGATAAATGAAACGCACTGCAGGTTCTATTGGTAGATTTTGGATTTGATTCGCAAGGTCTTTGAGTGAGATGAGAATGTTTGATTGATTTATTTGGTTTATTTTACTTCGCATTTCTGCCACTTTTCGCTAATCGCAAAGATGAGGATGGGCGATGATATCATGAAATTGATGAACACTCACATGCCCTACCTCTGGCGTCAAAGCGCGCTATGCCAACCCCTCCGCCACGGAGGCTGGAGAGGTGGGAATGTTTTGGATTTTCCTTGTAAATGCGAAAATCTTTGACGCGCACATGCTTTTGCTTACATTAAAGTTTACCTTTTCACATAAACGAGAAATTGACATGTCACCCTAAAACACGCATCTGCATTTAATACCACTACATACGAAAAGAGACCTTGGGCGGTTCTTCATATTGTCCACCAAAGATTTAAACTAAAAAAAAAAAAAAACATTTTGAGCGTATGATTGTCCTTGCTTCCTCTGACATCTGAAGGATTTCGGTTTTGCATATGTAATGATAGTACTTTCAGTGCTTGAAGAGTGTCATTAGGTACAGCTAATTATATAACAAATAAATACTTTGTCAAATGTTTCACAATATTTTAAAGTTAGACTTCTTACGAGTTGGTCGGGAACCATCTCAACTCAGTTTATTTCTTTTTTTAATACAACGCCCTACGGATGTCTGAGTAAATACCAAATACATGGCTTCTAAAAGACATTGGATGTGGTACACATATGCCATAAATTCTTTAAAGATATTTTTATGCGTAGCTATGGGAATTTAAAATTAGAATGGACTGAACTCAAGTGGAACTCTATAGGTATGATATATTCATAATGTGGTTTCTATATTCAGTGGGTGGGAGCTGATTATTCCTGGTTGGGGTGGCTCAAGATCCTCCTCACCCCGTTTAATCTCAACCTGCATTAAAATGAATAGATGTATCTTTGTTCGCAATATTCACATTTCGAACTTCTGATTTTCCGTTCCGTTAAATTCAAATAAGGCCAGAACGAAGTCCAGAGCTTTATATGTTTCAGAATTGTTATCTGGTTTTAAAATCTGTTTAAAAAAAATTCTAAGAAAAACAAAGAAAAAATAGTTATGCAAATTTTGCATTAAATAACAGGACATTCGTGTCTGCTGTTCTAAAATAGAATATTTCCCATGCCTTCACATTATACCTAAGTATCAAAGACATATTTAGGAGGGGTCCGGACACTCCCCCGAAAGACTTACCAAGAAGTAAAAGTAAATAATCAAAATATAATTGTTTAGCATTTGTTATATAATCGGTGGTTATTTCCGCTGAACTTATGGGAAGGCAAGGAATTTGGCTCATACGGCTTTGAAGGGTTCCAAAAGATTTATGCACACAACTAATGATAATATCCATAAAATATTAATCAGAAACTTTACTTTTCGTTAATTGGATCTAACTCCCTGTTTGTTATTCAATAAATATTCAATTATTTTTCTATTTGACATTAAATTCCTTGCCAGGGCAGTTGTTTTTTATACAAATCTTGGCGATCTTAACTACATGTAACTTAGATAATGAATATATGCTTTTATATCTATATTATTTTACTATCTCTTACCTATTCATGTAATAACAACAATACAATATTAATTAACTTACATATTTAATTAATATTTTTATTTAATTAAATATAATAATTATAATTATTTATTGTTATTATTGCAACACTTGGTTGGACCCCCGAAATGTATTTCTAGGTGCTGAAGCATGTGTGTTTATACAATATATATGGGAGGCTGAATTTTGTACCCCCCCCCCCCAAATGAAAAACGTTCCTGCGCCACTGCCTGGGCACACCATTGAATGCGTCCCTCCCAACCAAGACAAAGCCTACATCAAGCCGAAAAAGACAGCACGGAGTTTGGGGGTTGTTTTTAAAGAAATCGTTGACGCACGACATCACTATGGTCAATGGATTCGTCTCTCCCCCAACTTTCCCTCGCTCAAGGACGACTGGTCCCATGGGGTTCCTCTATGCTTCGCAAGAAGTCGTCCCTTCTCCCCGCAGGCAAGTTCCGTCCTGTTCTCTGCCTGAGAAAGCACATTTTTGCAAGGCTAAGGCGCTAAGGCTTTTGTTAACCCTCGCGGTCTGAAAATTCGTCATCGTCATCGTCGAAGCTCCAAGAACTTGCCTTCCTGTGATATCGTGTGAACTGTTCACGTGGAAGCACGTACAGGGGATACAAGATCTGTGGCGCATAGAAATATTAATGATTGATTGATTGATTGAATTGCTTTATTTTACTTCGCTTCTTGTGCCACTTTTGGCTAAATTTGCGAAGATGAGGATGAGTGATGATATGATGAAATTGATGAATGGACACTTACAAACATCCATGCCCACGCCAGGATTCGAACCCGGGACCCCTGCATAGAAATATTAACATCAGTGGCGTACGCAAGGGGAGGGTACCGACATTAAACCCCCTCTTGAGTTTTTAAAAGATAATGGAAAATTATGTCGTAAAAATGGCAAGTTTATTATTATCTGCGACAATAATAATAATAATCATTTGAATTATTATTCCCATACAGCACAGCATTCCGTATATTTAAGAGTGAATGCCTTGAAAGTAATCACGAATTTTTGAAAATAAAATATGAGGGCAACTATGAATTAAAAGAGAAAAAAGTTTGTTTTGTATCTTCTGCTGCAACAATGTTTACCGAACATGTATTTCTTTCCTGTGAATAATGAGCATAAAGTAAAGAAAGTTCTTGGTCCATTGTAATCGGCTAATAAAGACAAAGGCTAGGCCGACAAGAATACGCAATAACCAGTCCGGCACCCTATTGTTGTCACGGTATCTTGTGACATGCTAAACGCAGTTCGATATAAATTATTTTTTGTTTATTGATTCATTTTATGCACAAACAAGAAAGTGTGAGGTTTGATTTATTTTGTGAATAAACTTGTATCCGAGCCAGACGTCGGGAGTTGGGGACGAGTTTTTCTTGAGTGACAGCCGCCGCCTAGAACATGACATATTTGCACCAACGCGGAGATAAGGAAAGATTATTTTCGCCGCTACCGGGCTCGAGTCGCAGCAGGCGTTCGAACCCATGTTCACGGATGACCAGGAGAACCACCTGGAGCATAACTCTGCAAGGATCCAGGACGCGTCGCCGACCGCGCCTTTCAAGACAATGGACAGAGGTCATTTCCATCCCCTGAGAAAGCGAAGCCAAGCCACTAGAGCGTCCTGTTCAACGGAAGAATTCGAATCTCTTATATATAGGCAGTACTATGATTCCAGACACAGTTTTTACCCGGATTTCATAGAGAGAGCATCTCCGCGCTACACTCTCGCGTGATTATTGTTTTGTGTCCGTGAACTTTGTTTCCTTACGTACCGTGAGCGAATTGCGGATAGAGAGTTACCAGTGTGCGCCTTATTTTGGTGAAGATTACGCGGTGATTTGTTTTTGCCAAGCGTGGACTACATAAGGATGGAGGGCTAAAGAAGATAGAGAAGGGAGGCCGTCGCTTCCCTGACGCCTGCAACGACGCCGAAGCCAGTCAGACGACGCCAAAACCAAACACTGCCCAAAGCCTGAAGGACGCTTTCAGATCGACGTCCCAACCAAAGCTAGTTACCAGAGAAAGAGAGGGAAGGATGATACCAGAACGACGCCCAAACGAAGCCCGGCACCAGAGAGAGATGATTGCAGATCGACGTCCAATTGATGCCCGACACTAGAGATATTCCGAACCGGCGCGTGACCACGTACACCCGACGCTAGTGACAAGAGGAACGCCCGAGGTTCTGAGGAGGTGCAAGTACACCATATCGTCGCAATTATTCTTCGTCGCGATCGACCTCGGAGGACAATTTCGCCACAAAGGAACCGTGTGCAAGTCCCGCGTCCAGGAGAGATGAATGACCACGCCATGTAGCAGAGTCTGGTACAGTATACTTCAGAGGGTCTCATGTACATGTAAACGTGCGTCGCCAGTATCAACACCGTACAGTTAACGCCGAAGTCTCACTTATTTGCAAAGTTACTCAGGAAAACCCAAACCTAACTTCCGCGTCTAAAAATTGTTTTGGTATTGTTATAAAAAAGGGTAATTTCATGTTCAGATGTTCTAATTTAATTGTCTGCATTCAGCGTTAGAAGCTCCATTTCATTTCTTTAATATTTAGTGTAAATTGTCAAAGTGTGCTCCATTTCTTGTGTAACCGACCGCCCCGTCGCGCCATTTAATTTGGCAATAGTTGACTGATGAGTCCTTTTTAATTGTGGAAAGCGTAGTTGTTTTTATTGCAAGGTCGTGTGCGTGAAATAGTATTATTTGTTGCATAGTGGTTTTTGATGTAATTTTTGCTCGCGCCGACGATTGATTTGTGTATTTCCGGCAGCTGGAGCCAATTAAGTTTTTGCATCCCTATGTAATTGTGTAGTTGTTCTCATTGGACGAGAGAGGCTTATGTGTAATAACCCCGTCCGAGAAACTTGTAAAATGTCGTGCTTACGACTGGATGCATACGTACATTCGAACGAAAGATTTAACCACGCCGACCCAATTGTCTTAGTTAACCGCTTTCCGAGGGCTGGCACTTAAGTTAATTTAAAAGAGCACAGGAGCTGGCAGACAAATGCCCTAAATTCACATAAAGGTTTAAAATTAAAAGGAATGATATGTTAACGAGATCCATGATTTGTATCCATACTTCACATGTAAAAATACCTCATGTGTGTGAAAGAGAGAAAGAGTGAATGTTGTGAGAGTGAGGAGGCTTTGTAAACAGTTGTTGATTGCAATATTTTTGTTGTTACAATATATATATTCACTTTTTACCGTTCGTCAGTGTTGTTATTTGACGTTTTTCAGGTACCAGATATTATGCTATTAGTGTTTTATGATTGTTCGAATCTACATATCAAAGTAAACAAAACAGTGTAACTTTTCAATGTATTAATCTCCGCCTCGCAATAGTATGACAATAAACGACCGTCTCAGTACCGAACTTGAATACCTGGACCGAGAGTCACGACCGGTCTTCCGTACACATAACGACGTTTGGCCCCGTGCCGGGGTATGATTGACACGTCATTTTGGGGGCCGTGAGTGCACTCGTTACATTTGGCGCCCCGAACATGGGACGGCAACTTTTGTCATTCCTTTCCAAGAAAACCAGGTTACGAGAGCGGTAGAAATTTCATTGTTGTATACGCCACGCATAAAATTCTTGTGTTAGGTTCCTGGTTATTTGTGTGTTTTTCGTTTTGTATTTCGAGGGTTATTTTGATGTATTTATCTTAGGTTCACGTGTAAGGACACGTTATTGGGCGTAATTGGTAACAATAGGGCAGATATTTTTTTCGGCGAAAGCAGCAAGGGCAGATGCATAGGGCATTTTTTATGTACTTTTTGTGTATTTTTTTTGGTTGTTGGCATAATTTATGGCATCAGGCTGAGTTGCGGGATAAGGGATTCCCGACGGACCTCCTTTTTTCTTTTTATGTATCGATTTGTAATTCACATTTTGTGTGAGCTCGCGTAAGTTTGCTTAACCGTTCCAAGTGCGACATAAGATTGAGGAGATAATTAAGGAAAGGCCTTCATGAGATTAAGAAATCGCCATATAGACTGTTTGAACAAGAGTGACGTCATGATGGTTTGCGAGGCTTGTGGACAGGAATTTTCTGACTCCAAAGTCGACAGCGAGGGAGATTCCGGACCGGTTTGTCTCCAGTGCAAGAGCCCGCCAGGAATGGAAAGGGAGATACCAAGTGCCCAGGGGGGTACATCGTCACGTGCGGACAGCGACCACAGCAAGGAACAAGATGACGTAGGAAGTGGCAGTGGTGCCAACCACTTCCAGCTAATCCTCCAGACGCTTCGAGAAGTACAAACCATCGTCGAGGGGATGCTGCAGGCCGAGATGCAGACCGACGTACGAAGAATGGAAGAATGCCTCCAAGGAACCGTTCGCGCCTCCGGAGAAGAAATGACGCAACAACTCCTCCCAACGATCCAAGAATCCGAGGCTCAAATCAAACCCAGGACCGCCGAGACCGACGTTCGCATCATGGATCAAGGAGCCAAGGTGGCAACACTGGCGCAGAGCGTACGTGGACAAGAAGGAACCTTGCAACACATCGGCCAGCAAAGTGCACGGCTGGAGTTCTTTTGCAATCTGAGCAACGATGACCTCGAGCGACAAGTGCGGCGAGCAGCGAACCCAGCGGAAAGGTATTCCGAGAAGATAAAGGGAATCCAGGAAAAACTGCAACAATTGAACGTAGCCAACGTTCCGGTATCACCGCGAGAGCCGACAGCTATAACGTCATCGCAGCCAGCTGAAGTTCCTTCGCCTTCAAGGAGCACGAGTGACGTAAGACAGACTGAATGTGTCAGCCGAGGAAGCGAAGTGGAATCGGGACTACATCTTCCATCGCCGCGACCGTTCGAAGCCCAAACTTCAAGCCAGGACGACATACGGCCTGAACCACCGTCCGCGGGGAGAGCTTTGTTCCCGCGCGAATATGAGAAAAACTTCAAGAAGTTCTCCGGGGACGTCAGGATATCGCCGTCTGCCCTCGTCGAGGAATTCGAAGCAACAGCCCGGGAGTTAGGACTGGCGGATGGAGAGCGATTGCTTGTACTGAAAGGCTGGGTGCAAGATCAAACACAGAACAAGCTGGATCGGAATGAAAGACACTTTCATTCGTACTCGGCGTTTAGTGAAGCCTTCCTGACGCACTTTCCACGCTCTATGCAAGTGAAGGGAAAGATCAAGGAGCTGTTTTACATGTACGACGGGCCGTATTTTTGCAGAGAAATGCAAAAGGTGGAACTGCTCCGACGAAAAGCGCCAAGAGTGGTTAGCGCGATATAAAAGCACAAGCGAGTCCTTGGTTTAAATTCTGATCAGGATGTGAGGTACATTTATCCTATTTTTGTGTAAATTCCTAGAGTGTATAATATGTTTATCTATTATGTAAATTGAAGGCATCAGTTATATCATGTGTTTTGTGTTATCGAACTGGTTAACTTTTCTTGTACAGGGTGTTAAAAAATTTGTAGTCAAAATTTCGTGCCCCTGAGTAGTGAAAAATTTTATTCGCCTACAGAATTTTTCGATCGGAAGGAGGGCGAGATGTCACGGTATCTTGTGACATGCTAAACGCAGTTCGATATAAATTATTTTTTGTTTATTGATTCATTTTATGCACAAACAAGAAAGTGTGAGGTTTGATTTATTTTGTGAATAAACTTGTATCCGAGCCAGACGTCGGGAGTTGGGGACGAGTTTTTCTTGAGTGACAGCCGCCGCCTAGAACATGACATATTTGCACCAACGCGGAGATAAGGAAAGATTATTTTCGCCGCTACCGGGCTCGAGTCGCAGCAGGCGTTCGAACCCATGTTCACGGATGACCAGGAGAACCACCTGGAGCATAACTCTGCAAGGATCCAGGACGCGTCGCCGACCGCGCCTTTCAAGACAATGGACAGAGGTCATTTCCATCCCCTGAGAAAGCGAAGCCAAGCCACTAGAGCGTCCTGTTCAACGGAAGAATTCGAATCTCTTATATATAGGCAGTACTATGATTCCAGACACAGTTTTTACCCGGATTTCATAGAGAGAGCATCTCCGCGCTACACTCTCGCGTGATTATTGTTTTGTGTCCGTGAACTTTGTTTCCTTACGTACCGTGAGCGAATTGCGGATAGAGAGTTACCAGTGTGCGCCTTATTTTGGTGAAGATTACGCGGTGATTTGTTTTTGCCAAGCGTGGACTACATAAGGATGGAGGGCTAAAGAAGATAGAGAAGGGAGGCCGTCGCTTCCCTGACGCCTGCAACGACGCCGAAGCCAGTCAGACGACGCCAAAACCAAACACTGCCCAAAGCCTGAAGGACGCTTTCAGATCGACGTCCCAACCAAAGCTAGTTACCAGAGAAAGAGAGGGAAGGATGATACCAGAACGACGCCCAAACGAAGCCCGGCACCAGAGAGAGATGATTGCAGATCGACGTCCAATTGATGCCCGACACTAGAGATATTCCGAACCGGCGCGTGACCACGTACACCCGACGCTAGTGACAAGAGGAACGCCCGAGGTTCTGAGGAGGTGCAAGTACACCATATCGTCGCAATTATTCTTCGTCGCGATCGACCTCGGAGGACAATTTCGCCACAAAGGAACCGTGTGCAAGTCCCGCGTCCAGGAGAGATGAATGACCACGCCATGTAGCAGAGTCTGGTACAGTATACTTCAGAGGGTCTCATGTACATGTAAACGTGCGTCGCCAGTATCAACACCGTACAGTTAACGCCGAAGTCTCACTTATTTGCAAAGTTACTCAGGAAAACCCAAACCTAACTTCCGCGTCTAAAAATTGTTTTGGTATTGTTATAAAAAAGGGTAATTTCATGTTCAGATGTTCTAATTTAATTGTCTGCATTCAGCGTTAGAAGCTCCATTTCATTTCTTTAATATTTAGTGTAAATTGTCAAAGTGTGCTCCATTTCTTGTGTAACCGACCGCCCCGTCGCGCCATTTAATTTGGCAATAGTTGACTGATGAGTCCTTTTTAATTGTGGAAAGCGTAGTTGTTTTTATTGCAAGGTCGTGTGCGTGAAATAGTATTATTTGTTGCATAGTGGTTTTTGATGTAATTTTTGCTCGCGCCGACGATTGATTTGTGTATTTCCGGCAGCTGGAGCCAATTAAGTTTTTGCATCCCTATGTAATTGTGTAGTTGTTCTCATTGGACGAGAGAGGCTTATGTGTAATAACCCCGTCCGAGAAACTTGTAAAATGTCGTGCTTACGACTGGATGCATACGTACATTCGAACGAAAGATTTAACCACGCCGACCCAATTGTCTTAGTTAACCGCTTTCCGAGGGCTGGCACTTAAGTTAATTTAAAAGAGCACAGGAGCTGGCAGACAAATGCCCTAAATTCACATAAAGGTTTAAAATTAAAAGGAATGATATGTTAACGAGATCCATGATTTGTATCCATACTTCACATGTAAAAATACCTCATGTGTGTGAAAGAGAGAAAGAGTGAATGTTGTGAGAGTGAGGAGGCTTTGTAAACAGTTGTTGATTGCAATATTTTTGTTGTTACAATATATATATTCACTTTTTACCGTTCGTCAGTGTTGTTATTTGACGTTTTTCAGGTACCAGATATTATGCTATTAGTGTTTTATGATTGTTCGAATCTACATATCAAAGGTAAACAAAACAGTGTAACTTTTCAATGTATTAATCTCCGCCTCGCAATAGTATGACAATAAACGACCGTCTCAGTACCGAACTTGAATACCTGGACCGAGAGTCACGACCGGTCTTCCGTACACATAACGACGTTTGGCCCCGTGCCGGGGTATGATTGACACGTCATTTTGGGGGCCGTGAGTGCACTCGTTACATTGTTTACTACAGCACGTTTGAATTTTAGAAATCGGACGACAATAAGCCTAACTATTGTGAAATATTTTGTTGGTAAGAACAGCGAGGCAATCCAGACGTAAATTATTGTACATGTGCATGGTAGATTTTGAGAGCGGTATTGGAGATTTCTCACGAATCTTTACAGTGTCGTTTGAGAACTTTCGATATGAATCCATGTAAGCTACCGCCACCGCAAAATTCAATTTTGTACCCCCCCCCCCCAAAAAAAGAAATCACTCAGTGACTCACGAAAAAAAGGGGGAATCTAATCAAAATGTCCGAGAGCTATTCATTGATTTCAAAAAAGCATATGATTCGGTCAAAAGAGATAAATTATATAACATATTAGTCGAGTTTGGAATACCTAAGAAGCTTGTTAGTATGATAAAAGTATGCACAAGTGAAACAGAAAATAAAATTCGTGTGGGTATTAATGTGTCTGACAAATTTACAATTCATGATGGGTTAAAAGAAGGAGATACATTATCTCCATTGCTCTTAATTTTGCCTTAGAATATGCTGTTAGGAAGGTAAAAGAAACTAAAGAAGGACTAAAATGAAATAGTGTGACTCAGTTGTTAGCATATGCAGATGATGTAGACTTACTGGGGGATGATGTGAATACAATGAAGAATAATGCTAAAATATTTTTCAAAACTGCTAGAGAGATAGGTTTGGAAGTTAACAAAGAGAAAACTAAATATATGCTTACAGGCCGAAACCAAGTGTTAGGTAATAGTCAAAATCTAATTATTGATAACAACTCGTTTGAACCAGTTTCCAAATTCAAATACTTAGGAGTAATATTAACAAATGAAAATTATATTAAAGAGGAAATAAAAAGTAGGCTTAATTCAGGAAATGCATGTTACTTCTCTCTTCATAAACTTTTGTCTTCTTGTTTAATATCTTAGAAACTAAAAGTTAAACTATACAAACCAGTAATTTTGCCTGTAGTATTATATGGGTGTGAAACTTGGTCCCTTACATTGAAACAGGAACATAAATTGAGAGTATTTGAAAATAAGATCCTTAGGAAAATATTTGGAGCTAAAAGGGATGAGGAGACAGGTGAGTGGGGAAGGTTACATAATTTAGAAGTACATAATTTGTATTCATGTCCAGATATTATTAGAATAATTAAATGAAGAAGCATTACATGGGCAGGCCGTGTAGCACGAATGGAAGGGGAAAGAAAAGTTTACAGGATTCTTGTTGGGAAACCTGATGGTAAGAGACCTGTAGGAAGGCCAAGACGAAGATGGAGGGACAACGTTGAGATGGACCTATAGGAAATCGGTAGGGATGGAAAAGAGTATATAGATCTTGCTCAGGATAGGGACAGATGGAAGGCCTGTGTTGCTGCAGCCATGAACCTTCGGGTTTAAGAAGGCTCGAGACAGGCACGTATCCAGGAATTCCTTTCGGGGCGGGGCTGAACATCATATTTTTAAGGGGTAGTATAGATAGAACCTCACAATTGTATGTTTAAGGCCTGTGGTGGCGATTGGGTTCCAAAACCGGGGGGGGGGGGTGCAAGGAAAGTTTACTTTCTCTTGGTAGACAAGGCCTAGGATTAAGAGGCAAAAAAATGGGGAGCAACTATCCCCTAAATGGTTGCCACTGTTTAAGGCTGCCATTTTAATCAGAACGTGAAATCGGAACGTTTTTTACCACTCGACTCCCCTGCTTCCATGCATTAACATTGTGTGCCAGAACCATCTTAGTGTTTGTGTTTGTCCATTTCTTCTCATCAGGCATCAACACATCTACGGTGTCGGAGTGTGTTTACGAAGCCGTTACACATGCACGGGATGGACAATCCACTCGACAACGCAAGATTCAAACTGTCGGCTACGAGGTGGACGCAGACAGTTCTCGAATATTTCTCTGATTCGAGCCTGAACAACACTACTGTGTCTTGTCCTCCCATGTTTGCAGCTCTTATAAAAGCCGAAACCCACTAAATTGTTCATATTCAGGCCTCTGAAAACCCTTCAGTTCCCAACACATCTAATGTTTCGTCTCGAAATATGATCAAATGCTTACTTATTTATTTCTAGTGACGTGCCCAAGAGAGGATTGGTGGGGTCATAACCCCATTTGATCCAGTATTCCTTAAAAAAGGAACGTCAAAGACAGGAAAAGATGGCAAAATGAGGACTGACTACCAAAATAGTATTCGTAACCCGTCTCCCTACCGATAATCCTGGGTACGCCATTCTTTATCTCGGACACATTTTTTAAAATCAAATCACCAGAAGTTTTTATCATTTCGTATTCGAGACTTAGGTAAAATGCGTTCTTCCTGCAAGTTTGGATATTATCCTTTAGGGTGCTTTCGCCTGCCTTCGCACCTAACCTTAACAAAGCCCTAATTTTGCATCCTTGTGACTTGGATCTTGAAGACTTAAGTAGATTTCAGACCGAAGGAATACGCGATACATGACGTATGGAACGAGCCAATCAACAAAAACGTTTCACACCGTAGCGACACAAAAGGCCTCACAAACCGACGTTCGACTTGTGAAATCCTCAGGCGACACGGTGTGAAATCTCCCTTAGTAGGCCACTGTCATCGTCACCTCGAAGCGGTAGCTCGCATTGACCACCGAAGAAAAATGTCTCCTCAACCGATGGGAATGCCCTTCAGATTTCTTCTTTCTCCTTTATTTTCTGTGCTTGTTAATAAAACTGGTAAAATCTTACAATTTGACATACACAGAACATGTACTATGTAGCCTATACATTTTAGCGCAAACTCAGTCGAAGTCAGTGGTGGCTCGGTGGTTCAGTTGGTAGAGCAATGGCATGGTATGCCAGAGCCCTGATTCGGGTCCTGGTAGAGCCTGCAATTTCCCTTAAAATAACTACATAGGCAACATCTTCTTGCTTTCTCTTCTCGACATTCATAAAATTTTCGGCTGTCCCTTCATGGTAGTTACGTGTAGTCATGTGTGCGAACCCAGTAGGCTTAAACAAAATTATTTATTTTATGCCATGAAATTCTCGGACTGCATACATGAAATTTTGTTCGGGCACAACTAAATCATCACTCAAAACTTTGATTTTCAGTTGCTCTGTGAAGCTTATTTCTGTTTTAATAAACCGCTGAAATATTCACTTTAGAGAGAGAGACCTTCGATCTCTTCGGCTCTCGACCTGAACTAGATGCACTACACTGAGGCTCCGGAACTTCCGCTGTCGTCAATGTCTTCAGCTTTGAACACAAAATAATAGACTTCGTTACTTTACGATATTCAGTCCTTTTTAATTTCGAATCACTAGATCTTACAAAGCAAGCAATGGACACTCACAGATCACTAATCGACTGTATGAATTGCCCAGAGGCGAAGATATAGTACAAGCAATGCAAGCACTGCTTGCATAATTCGAATATCATTTAATGTACTTAATGTTCTAACCGTATTTAGTTTCCATCGCACTCGATTTCGCGAAACTCCCCCAGCAGCTCTGTAGCAAGCACCAGCCTCAATGCTTGCAGCCGTTCTGCGGGAAAATAAGGCCTCCGAAGGAGTCACATGGCGAAGCGTGAAATTTTGGTGGAACCCGTCCACCAAGGAACATAGAAGTATTTTAGGAAGAGCATTCCGAGACACGGAGCTCTCCCATTGGCCAGAAGCCGCAACGAGCTCTGACGTGACCAAGGGGATCTGTCAAGTGGCGAGGCTCACGTAGCAATGGAAGCTTACGGGAAATATTATCATTTTTAATTGTCCATATCTTGGGTCAATCAACCATTTGCAGTAGAATAATAAGCAAAACGCAAGGAATAAGACCTAGGCAATAATATGAAGAAGTTTACAGCACGCAATTACAATAAATGGCGTTATACAAATCAAACAAAAAGTAATCACGGCTATCCTCTTATATCACCGCTACATTGAAATCTGAAGTTGCGTATGGGTAAATAAATACAATTTTACGTATTAAATATTTGGCTACCACGCCAATACTTATTATCCTTCATACCTTCAAATTTCCACAGATGTTTGTTACTAATAATTTGTTCATTATAATTTATATATCTAGTATACATAGGATGTCGCTGTCGCTGTTGTTATATGACGTCGCTTTTTTATACGTATTTAGGGTAACCGCAATAATAAAAATGAATGATGAAATGATAAATTTGAGGGGAGCATAGGCTAGATGAGTGTGGCAAGCACTGGTGTACGCAGGGGGGCTTAAGGGGCTGCAGCCCGCCGAAATTCTTAGAAAATAAAAAAAAATCAAATGAAGACAGTAATGAAGTAAAAAAAAAATGACCCCCGATAACTATTTTTGTGTTTGAATAACTTTTAAAACGAAGGATTAAAATGGTAATTGGAGCTCGTATCTAATGGAAATAGAACAGCGACAACGGGATATCAGCGAAATTGATTTTCGGCGATACATTCTATGAACCAATCTCATTCTGTTCGGTAAAGGTTAGATTCATGGCACTGAACCCGCGTAAAATTTGAATTGAATTAACATAATCCTTGAGTGAGGTGGAAATGGGCTTTGGATATATATTTTTTGGTAGATGTGAAAATCTTTAACTAGTGATGCACACATGCTTTCGCTTACATTTAAGTCTTTACACTATGGTAAAATTGCATAAATATTCTACCTACACTGATTTGTGTTTAAAATACCGTAACATCAAAATATGCTTTTTAGAAATTAATAAATAAATAATAAATGGATAAAATGAAGTGTAGTGGGAAAACGTAATCCCTTAATAAATTCAAAGAATCCCGTGCCAGCTCGATGGAGAATCTGGTCAACCGCGTGTTCGACTTTGAATCCCATCACTGAAGTTCCCGACTTGGAGTCACGTCGTGGGCATTGATGATCTTTGTGCCTGCCCTTTCATCAATTTTATGTGATCAACACTCATCGCCGCGATTAACGAAAAGTGGTAAAAAGCGACGTCAAATAACAAATACATGAACAATAGGCCTGGCCTCTGTCTTGGTTTAGCAATGTGATTTGTTAATCACTATACGGTGGAGGCCGAGGCGGAAATAAATATCAGTAAGAATAAGAATTCATTACAACTTACCCTTCCTGGAGACTTATGATTTTGAAGACGATGCTACCCACTGTCGTATTTCTCTTACTGTACTTGCTTCCATGGACTTGAGTTTCATTAGTTTATTCAAATGTCGAATTTTAATAAAAATTCTTGTTCTGACATACAGGGAAATAATCTTTTCGTTAACTTCAGGAAATTTTGACTGAAGTACTGTCTTTAGAGTGTCCATAACTTTATGTTGCTTGGAAACAGTTGACCCATGGAAGGATGCAAACACAATCTCAAATTGAATAACTTTTTCCATATCCGAACCACTACGTGCCTCCACCGGGTACCGAACCGGAATCCCTCGATTATAAGGCGATGACGCCACCACTACGCCATCGGGGAGGCCCTCAAAATAGAAATATATGTGGTGCCAGATTCCTTAATGCCCCAATTGGTACACTCTGCAACAGCACAAGAATGTTTACCTTTGGCACGTTTATTCATGGTACAGACACCGAATACACGTAATACGACCTAAAATTACTCGCTTTAATATTCAAGACAAACAGCACAAGCACTTCTGTAAACGAATACCTGATCGCTACTACTGGACCTGCACATTTTTCTGACATCTAGGAGAAATCTGTGCCTCGAAGTTGGCTTATACCGAACAATGAAAGCCATGTCGCTTTCGGAAACTGGAAGCAATTACTTTCCATTTGAATGTTCCTAACTGCAGGTATGAACCCCCTCGGTGTACGTCAAATCGTCTATCGTAAATCCCTTACCTGGAGGAATCGCTAGCGTAACGCTCTATGAACTCAGAAGCGAACCTTGGTTGAGGCATGGGTGTGTATCATTGTGTGTCTTATCTATTTCATCTTTCATTTTCATTTCATTGCCCTAGTTTGCTCTATATGTCAAAAAGCGACGTGAAATAATAAGACACATTGATTGAATTGGAGTTTCAAGTCCAGTTTATGCACATTGAGGCTGATTGGGACTGGACCTAAAGTTTAAAGTGGGGTCCGAGCCACTATGTGCCTCCACCGGGTATCGAACCCGGGATCCCTTGATTATAAAGCGATGACGTCACCACTACGCCATCGGGAGGCCCTCAAAATAGAAATACATGAGAACGTTAATTGGTTAAGTTACGATCTCGCTACCCAGCGAAGGTTTAAGGTTCGAGTCCCGCCTGGACATTGTGTCCCTTTGCGGGTGTCCATCTATTTCATCTATTCATTACTCATCCTCGCCTTCCAATTAGGTAAAAGTTATAGGAAAGCTACCCAAAAACAAGAAAAAAATATTTGCCTCGTAATGACGCAATTTGACAAGGACGCCCGCAAGATTTTTTCACAGGAGAGGCAGCAGTGCTCAAAGAGGGAAAGGTTTTGGAATGCTATCTCTCTAGTTAAGAAAATCCTCTTAAAGAAAATTCCCCCACTAGGATAATTTGCATAGACATCCTCCACACACTGCATATTCTCTATGATTTTGCAATATACTCGTACTTATTATGTTATGCAGCAGTAACTTCAATTAATTCTTCTCAACAATAAGTCGCCCCTGCAAAGAAGTTCCTGAAATTCTACTGCTGGAAATTTTTAAAATACAACACTACATGAATATATGTACAATATATTGACATAATTTGATGCATGTTTCTTCCGTATAAAAAAAAACACTGCGTGTTAAATAAAAATTAAAAAAGAAGGATACTGCTATAGACATTAGTATTATGGAAACTGATGGCAATATTTGCATTCATACGGCTTAGAAGTTTATTATTGCGTAACTGTAACTTCATAATAATAGTAGTTTTACTCACACACACACAACACCGAAATTTTGGAGCTTCCCGTGGATGCAACTCGACAGGACCCAAAGACTACAAGAAAGCCTAAACATATGGTCGTTACACACACACAATATATATCGTGAGTGCCCAATTGTATTAATTTCCACGTAGTACACCCTGGACTGTATTTTACATACTAGTGACTAGCGACGCTCTGGCGTCTGGACTCGTGGCCATTATAATCCTCGGTGGGGCTCGTATTGTGTTGTCCTTCCATGTTTATGATTGTCCCTTCATCTACCTCATCTTATCACCATTCATCCTCATCTTCGCGATTAGTCAGAAGTAGCAGAAAAACGAAATAATAATAAATCAATATGTATGTATGTGTCGTTCATTTAAATACGAATTTCTACTGGGTTGATCGCTACTATGAGGATGAATGATGAACTAATGAGTGGAGAATGAGACAAGCATTGCTTTTTGCCTTACTATGGTTCAAACTGGGGCCTCTGGCTTCCTAAAGCGTTATGCTGTCATGGAGACCCGTTATATACATGTAGAGGGACTTACTTAATCCTTTCCGTTCAATCTTACTCTCTCGATCCTGTTGCAGTTATGTCCATGGTATAATTAATTAAGTTAGTAAACTATTTGCATGAAAATATGCGCACGAGACTACTCCCACCCCCCTCCAGCACACACAGGCATTTAAAATTGTTTCACTTTACGATTTTTCGGGTGTTCTATCTATTGTACTCGTCTCAAGATGAGACTCTCATCTAATAATCATTTAACTTCATTGCTGTATCTCGTAATCAAGGAGTCCCGGAGTCGATACCCGGTGAAGGCACATGGTGGTTCGGATTCCACTTTAACCTGTAGGTCCAGTCCCGATTAGCCTTACTGTGCATAAAGTGGACTTAAAACACCAAATCAACCAATAAACCAACCAACCAACTTTATTGCTGCGTGTAGAAGTGTAGACAAATAGTGTTAAAGAACCAAAGACATGGATTCCCTTTTTGCTGAATTCAGCATGAATTTGTTCGTTTGCCATCCTCAGTTAACTTGAGAAGGTACGGGAAAGCAGTGAAGAAGAACTACATGTTATAAACATTGCTTCCCAAAAGTTATAATCGCCTCTATGAGGCGATAAACTTGTATGATTTTACATGTTATTAAGAGGCCCGCAGCTGAGGGTTCCCCTTTTTGACGTCACTCTAGCAGAAGACCTTCACGTGCCGCCGTAGCGCGGGAAGCCGGAATATCACCCCCTGCCCGTCCACAAAGCTTCTACAAAAAGCTGTGCTTTCCGAGCTTGCGTGATTCCCGAAAATAGCCGAGTTCAACCGAAAGCAGAAGGATTCATCTATGGGTACGTTGCCAGCAAAAAACTAGTAACGAATATTTGTCTTCATGAACACGTAAACAAGATCGCAAATATAATAATAATTGTTAGTCATAAAATAACTAAAAGAAGTTATTATCACTGTTCTAAATTCCATATATATCATATTATATTACAAATTATTTTAGATTTCGCGAAATATAAAACGCGTAAAAAAAGTTGACATTGGGAGTTGGGGCAGTGGAATTTCTGCACCCCCGTGAAGAGTTTTCTCAGGGAGGGAGGGAAGATTGGACGGACCTTGGTCCCGCACCCTGCTTCCTGGTCGGTCCAGCTCAAATTACGCCAGAAGTGATGACCACTACCAGTGTTTGCAACTGCCAAATTATTTACGCAGTAATTCAAGTGAGCTCTTTCACAAATTTTACAATCAATAAATTGACTGCTTTTGAATAAAACTTGGGGTGAAAATAAAGCTATCTGAGAAAGAACTATCTACTGATATTTGTACATGGCATAGAAGTAAATCGTATACATTCTGCATTTTATGAGCACAAGAATATGTTTTAATGATTGATTGATTGATTTGTTGTTTTAAGTCCACTTTATGCACAGTAAGGCTAATCGGGACTGGACCTACAGTTTAAAATGGGATCTGAAACACTTGTGCCTCCACCGGGTATCGAACCCAGAACCCCTTGATTACAAGGCGACGACACTACCACTGCGCCATCGGGGAGGCCCGAATATGTTTTAAGTTCTATTATTATGACGCAAGTGGTGTTCCCAGGGTCTTTTTACGGTCCACATTTTGTCATCTTTTCCTTCCTTTGACGTTTTTTCTTAGATATACTGGGCCAAAAGGGGGTTATGTCTACCATCCACCCCCCCCCCCTTCGCCCCGGGCACGCCATTGAATGACACTTTATTACTTAAATATTAATGTACATACTCGTTCTGCTGAAATGATTCTGATTCCTCCGCGTAATTTTTATCTCCAAACTGATATATCTTTCCTTTGTGACGGATAAAATTAAGGAAATAGGTTGGTATCACTTTCTGTTGTTTCAGAGATTTTCAATTTGATCTTGTGTGGATGCTTGTATTTGCAGTTGTGGAAAGCGCGTGGGATAGTGTGAGTGTTTGTTGCTTCGTGTTTTGTGCTGTGAATTTATCGGAATGAACGCGTATTTAGGAACGGTTGATGTGAAGTGCGGGTGTATTATTGAGCAATTGAAAATTGCTTCGTTTAGCTCGAGAGAGATAAGTGTTAAAATGAAAATCGTGGAAGGGGGTCGACCAACACCAAGAGTTTGAAATTTATTGTGGTGAGTACATCGTCTATGCATGTGTTTCTTTGCTTTGAAATGAATTTTTTATTGTTTGTGTTTAACTTTTTATTTAGTGTTTAAGTTACTCCAATGCGGTTTTAGGGTGCCCAAAAATACTAAATTACATCATGCAGCGTAAAATAAACAAATGATTCCCATTTTTTTTTATCTAAATCGGTTTGGTCACCGTTTGACCATATTAAATAATAATGAACAAATAAAGGTACTAATAAGTAAGTAAGAAATTCCGTCTCCCTTTAGTCGTATGCGGAAAGTTCGCATATGCAAAACGTTTAATATCATATGAATAACGTTACCTGGATTTTTTTAAAAAAGTAAATGTGACGTTTGCGGATCATATGGTTTATTTTTAGTACAGTCACTTTATTACGATATTTTGACAAATCCAGCGACTGGGTAAATGAGGCTATAAACCTTGAATCTTTCCCCTCGGCATGTCGTTGTACTACATGTTTTGTTGTACTGAAACATTGCTTGCCTCCTTCGTAAGACTACGCTTCGCTACTGGAATTGCCATACTCTGAAAATTCTGAAGTCTCATTAACCGATTCTGTTGCCCCCTAAAACAGTTTTTTAGCTGAAACACAAAAACACGTACTTCTTCCTTTGGGCCCCACCATACACCTGCCAAATTTCATGGAAAATCGGAGTGCCACACAGGGGTCAGATCCCCTCGTCAATTTGTCTTCATCTTGACCTTTGAGGGGGGTTTTGCCCCCTAAAACAGTTTTTTTAGCTGAAACACAAAAACACGTATTTCTTCCTTTGGGCCCCTCTATACGACTGGCAAGTTTCCTGGAAATCGGAGGGGGAGATTTAGACCTCCTTTGTAAGTGTATTAATTAATTACAAATCGCGCACGCGCGCACACACACTATATATATATATGTGTGTATGTATGTATATTATATATATAGATATGTATATTAGCAGGTAACAATATGTTATAAATACATTCTTACTTTCCAAGGAAGCGCATGTGGGATGGCAAAACGGATCCGGAACCGAAAATTCCGAATCCGGATCCGAAAGTACTGGATCCGGATCCGAAAGTACTGGATCCGGATCCGAAAGTTCTGGATCCTTATCCGAAAGTTCTGGTGCCAGATCCGAAAGTTCTGGTTCCAGATCCGAAAGTTCTGGATCCGGATCTGAAAATCGCGGATCCGGATACGAAAAATTTTAGGATCCGGATCCTAAGGATCCGGAACCAACCGGATCCGGATTTCGGATCCGCTAGGATCCGGATCAGGCCATCCCTAATCCCTTCCCGAAAATTTTCAGACATTTTCGGAAAATTGAGAATTTTCCCCGTCCCGAATGTCGGGATTTAAAGAATTTCCAGTTCCGACCCAAAAAATTCTGTCCCGCACACCCCTACCCTGCAGTATGGTAAACCTTATCTCCAAAGGGAAATAAACTGTCCTTGTTGCCACTGTACTCATAAAAATGGGAACATGGGCGAAAGAGATCAGAGCTAAACTATACGAAATTGGACTGGGATGGATCTGGGAGGGGGGGGGACACGTCGACCAGGGGACATTGCAATTAGTGAAACGAAGATTAGAGGATATAGATAGGCAGGAACTAATAGCGGAATGTGAAACCAAGAGATCGCTCGAACTCCAAAGAAGGGGACCGAGGGAATGGGGACAAGTAGCGTACATCAAGAAGGTGAGCATGGTGGCAAGAAAGGGGTTGGCATGGATCAGGCTAGGGGGATGGAGACAAAACACAGTAAAAAATGAGGAAGGGATATATAAATGCGTATTATGTAATGGTGATGATGGGACAGAACATTTATTTTTATGTCAGGACACGCGCGTTCTGCAGGAGGAGAAGCTACGCAACATCAGCTTGGAAACTGTTCAAATCAATCGTAGAGCAAAGGAACATGGAACTATTGGAAAAAGTGGGTGTATATTTACAAACAGTTAGGGGGAAAAGAAGTGTTGCACAGAGACGGGATAAAGAAGAGGAATAAGTGTTAGTTTAAGTGAGAACAGTTAAAACGACCAGAACTGCTACTTAACACCTATACGGAATGTAATGGAAAGTGTTGTCTGTAAGAAAAATCATACTTGTGTAATACGAATAGATGCAGTGCGCACAGCCGATGGCTCGCACATGAGATGAGCAATAAATACTTACTTACTTAAGCCCCTATCACACGGAACTGGATTTCTAGTTGGAATGCTCTAGTTGACGCTGGACTGGCTACCCATTTGCTACTTTTCGCCTCACACGGTACTTGTTACACCGTACTTGTCGTTAATCTTTCGTTCCCATAATGGCGGCCGCGCGAGATGTAAACAACGTATCACTTCACACTTTTAAAATACGATAACTATCCAACCGAGAGGAATATCGCATCGCATTAAATGGTTTTAGGTAGAGAAGAACGGCGCTGATAAAATACATACTTTACAACGTTTACTATACACGTATGGAAGAATATTTAAAGCCCCTATCACACGGAACTGGATTTCTAGTAGGAACGCTCTAGTTGACGCTGGACTGGCTACCCATTTGCTAGTTTTCGCCTCACACGGTACTTGTTACACCGTACTTGTCGATAGTCTTCCGTTCACATAATGGCGGCCGCGCGAGATGTAAACAACGTATCACTTCACACTTTTAAAATACGATAACTATTCAACGGAGAGGAATATCGCTTCGTATTAAATGGTTTTAGGTAGAGAAGAACGGCGCTGATAAAATACATACTTTACAACGTTGACTGTACACGTATGGAAGAATATTTTAGCTTTTTCAATTGTAAACATGCCTTTCGTGCTGTATGCACTCGGAAACCACAGACAAAAAAGGCTACTTTGCAAACTCACAGATTATCTTCACATGGCCAAACTTTGCTCTGATTGGCTGTTCCACAGAATCTAGTCGAAGAAGTTAGTAGCAATTAGAACATGTCCTATTCCTCAAAACCAGTCAAGCAGTCAGCCAGGAGGCCATATTTTCTACCTCGACAGTCAGTTCATCGCCAACTAGGGCATTCCAACTAGAAATCCAGTTCCGTCTGATAGGGGCTTAAGACATGTTCTAATTGCTACTAATTCTTCGACTAGATTCTGTGGAACAGCCAATCAGAGCAAAGTTTCGCCATGTGAAGATAATCTGTGAGTTTGCAAAGTAGCGTTTTTTGTCTGTGGTTTCCGAGTGCATACAGCACGAAAGGCATGTCGAGTACCATCTATGGTGACTGAGTGCACGGTGTTTACAATTGAAAAAGCTAAAATATTCTTCCATACGTGTATAGTGAACGTTGTAAAGTATGTATTTTATCAGCGCCATTCTTCTCTACCTAAAACTATTTAATACGACGTCATATTCCTCTCGGTTGAATAGTTATCGTATTTTAAAAGTGTGAAGTGATACGTTGTTTACATCTCGCGCGGCCGCCATTATGGGAACGAAAGACTATCGACAAGTACGGTGTAACAAGTACCGTGTGAGGCGAAAACTAGCAAATGGGTAGCCAGTCCAGCGTCAACTAGAGCATTCCTACTAGAAATCTAGTTCCGTGTGATAGGGGCTTTACTTACATAAAAATGAGTATTTTCTCTTTAACGACTTTAACTATAATTTACTGGGAAAAGGTTGACTTTGTTTTGTTTAAAACGTGTTTTTTTAACTCATGTTTAAAACAAAAAAATGTTTTAAACAAAAAAAGTTTGTTTTGTTCTTTTTAAAACAACACAAATTTTGCCAACCCTGATACGCATTGATGATGTCAGAGGGATGGACAGACGTTTTAACCCAATAGCTTTCATTACGAAAAGGATAGAGAAGAAAATGGGGGGAGAGGAGCTCGCAGCATTGCGTAGAAAGCAAACATGTCTGTAATAGGTTAGAAGATCGATATACTTTTTTGCCAATTAAAACAACGTAGTGTATATACAGCTTTGCTAAGAAATGCTCTTGGTTATCAGGCATTCTGGTAACATATATTAAGAATAGAAAGAAATTAGTGCGGTTACAAACACTGCTTTTGAAGGGCGGAGAACTCATTATGAGGGTTGTCACTGCCTCCGCGGTCAGCTCGAACACTTTCTCCCCAGAGCTCAACTTGTGGCGCGAGACCTATAACAATAGGTCTGGTGTTTTCTTTGTGGTGTTCCTGTGTTACGACTGACTGTTGTATAAAGCTTAAGTATTTCGAAAATTTAATAATTTAAAAATGAAATCAAATTATCGACATTCAACAATTACTGCGTTTTTATCCAAAATTTATTTGTGTGTTTTTATCTCTTTTACAAGTTTAGTATGTGACACTTATAACTGTTTATGTTTAACCCATATGAGTTATTTGTATTTTTGTGTTTGCATTTTGTTCTTTTTATTGTAATCTTACTCCTTTTGTAATATTTAGTATTGTATGACGTTTTCCACACCCATGGATATGGGTCTACGGAAATAAAGAATTTATTATTATTATTATTATTATTATTATATAACGACTTTGGGGAGGATGCGTCGACGGCCTTGGGGGAATGGGCACCCCTGGGTCTTCCCGTCAGATTCGCCAATGCTTACAATATGCCTGTTTTTGGAGAAGAATTATCCTAAGAGAAAAACCGCAAACACAAATAATAAACCACTTGACCCCACGGAAGCCTATTCACGCTTTTACCTGGCCATTCCCCGCCCCCTTCCCTCTTCCCAACACGTGTTTGCAGCGACTGGCAACAGGCGGAGCTGTTATTTTTAACTCCCCAAATCGAGGTTAAGGCAAGAAAGGAAAGAGCTTTTTTTGAATGGTCTGAATTGTAAAAGAAGGTATAGACCATCAAAACCTTACATTTCCTCTGATTTTTTGTATATTTATTATTTTCTCTTGGAATGTTAACGACTTTTGTTTCTGACAGAAACACACTTGTTTGGGGGTAGTGATCTCAAAAGTAAAAGCCCATACTTGCCCGCGGGGAAGAAAGGGGAGGGGGATTTCTTCTAGTGATGTAGGGACGACAAGTTGTTCCTGAGCGAGGGAGGGTTGGGGGTGAGACGAATCCCTTGAGCATACTTTGCCGGGTGTCAGATTTCTTTCTAAACAAGCCCCGAAACTACACGTCGGTTTTCTTGTGGGTGGGACGCATCCAGTAGCGTGCACGTATGTCAAGTGGAAATCGCCACATATTAATAAATTATAAAATTATACCTCAGACGTTTGCACATCGTTAGCACATGAAAACACACTATTTATTTTAATAAGCACACAAATATTAATAAAGACATTACTTAGTTTATTGTGGCGATTCTGGCTTGATATCAAGATAAAATCGTCACAAATCAAAAAAATATTTTTGAGCAACCAAATTGTACTATCTTTTAGGCATTCGTTAGCACAGGAAAGCACACTATTTGTTTTAATAAGCACACAAATATTAATAAAGATATTAATGAGTTTATTGTGGCGATTCTGGCTTGATATCAAGATAAAATCGCCACAAATCAAAAAAAATATTTTTGAGCAACCAAATTGTACTATGTTTTAGGCATTCGTTAGCACACGAAAGCACACTATTTATTTTAATAAGCACACAAATATTAATAAAGATATTAATGAGTTTATTGTGGCGATTCTGGCTTGATATCAAGATAAAATCGCCACAAATCAAAAAAATATTTTTGAGCAACCAAATTGTAGGTTTTAGGCATTCGTTAGCACACGAAAGCACACTATTTATTTTATTAACCACACAAATATTAATAAAGATATTAATGAGTTTATTGTGGCGATTCTGGCTTGATATCAAGATAAAATCGCACAAATCAAAAAAATATTTTTGAGCAACCAAATTGTACTATCTTTTAGGCATTCGTTAGCACACGAAAGCACACTATTTATTTAAATTAGAACACAACTAGTATTCAACATCTTTGACATTAATAACTGAATCTTCAGGATTTTGACTTGATATCAAGGTAAATTTGCTGCAAATCAATTTTTTTAAGCAACAAAACTGTAAATATAGAAATTTTACCTATTTGATAAAATCTACCAATCACGTCAATTCTGGAAAAATAACGTATGGTGAACACTGATCTAAATTAATGCAACGGTACTCGGATATGCTAATCGACACTGGACCTGCAGTTAAAAGTGGAAACAACCCACCTACAGTGAGTTTTTAACTGACAACAAACCTGATACCCTTTTATAACTAAGCCACAGTGTTGCCACGATAACATTGGGTACGTTTCTTTTTTTTTGCTAAGTAAAGTAGGATACACAAGTATTTCTATGTAAATTTCCATAATTCTCCTGTGGCATCCAACTTGATTTTAAAAATTTAATTTCTACTTATGTTGCTCTATAGGCACATAGATCAAGATAAGAACAAAACACAGCTTGTTTTGAATTTTTTACAATACATGAGGCTCGCATTCTATTAAACAAGTAGAACAAACATTGTGATGGACAACATTTGCTGGGTAATACTTATTCATCCCACTTATCAAGCCTGCACAAGAGTTTCTCAATTTTATTAAATAGGAAGAAAAACAAACGCAGTATATTTTAGGTATTTAATATATTCTTTCATTGCGGTTTATGCAACAGATTTAATATGCACAATGAAATTTCAATATATCGAAACCTTACATTTTCATGTTAATTTTAACCATCATAGGCACACATTTTTTTAAAGTTATGGAAGTAACATATTACCTAGGTAAATATGATTGAAGTACAAAAATTCTGAGTGACATTTGACAACGAATGAAAGCATAATTCAACTTCAGAGAATACATTAAAACATTTATAACAAACAATAAATGGACAAATAACACTTTTCTACACACATTTTGTTACCGAAATGAAAGTAGCCATTCTTTAATAATTTGAGAAGATATAATCTTATCCAGGGCCTCGAAATAGGTATGTTTTTACGCCACTTCATGCAAAGAATGCTTACATTGCAAATAATTAAATATATGACACGTGGGAGCTTTCGAAGAATAAACATAAAGGATGCAGCAAGTAGGCCAAAGGCGTATCCATGCATGGGCTCACCGACTCAGGGCACTTTTTGCAAAACTACCCTCCTGACGCAAACACAAGAGGCGTTCTTTATGGATTTGGGAGGGTTGAATTCGAAAGTGAAATTGACTTGTGTTGGTTGGTTCTTGTCATATATCCTTTAAATTTTCCTACATTACGGGCGCACGTAGGATCTTTTTCAGGTAGGACACAATTATCGATGAATAATTTTGAGGAAGGAAGTAGGCAAGTACACAGCAGAAAAGAATAAAGAAGTAAAGTTATCGCCTGTAAACTGTACCGTGTCATTAAAACGGTGTGTAGAGGTAGGATCCTACACATTCTCGGTCTCTGCCATAGTGGATGTGATGTTATCAGTTAAGCTTCAACAGTCTTTAACCAATTGCTTAGAGGCTGATCTAACTTAAAATCACCGTTATCCCGTGACAGTAAGATACCATAACGATCTGTGTGGTCAGAATGCATACATTATTAAAGATAAAGCATGAAGTTAAACTTCAAGGAATACATTACAAAAAATAAATGTTTTAGTTAAAGTTATAAGTGATCCATTAGACAAAATAAAATATATTGGTGATATATACAAAGTAATAATTAGATGAGATGAAGCATGTAGGTATTCTACAAGGAATACATTGCAAGAAAACTGTCACATAGACAACATTTTAAAAGAAGCTTCAAATAATACTTCACACAGATAAAGCACATAGATAATGTTCAACTCATATAATACAAAAATAAAGCAAATAGGTTACCTTGAAAAGACATTACAATAGATAAAGATCATTGGATAAATTTCAAACAATACATTACAAAGAATAAAACCATTTCTATTCCATTAATTAAAATATTATCTAAAACCTATGCAATAATTAAGGGACAACACATCCTCCATGTTAACACCTTTGTTATCTATATACGTATACAGTATTGTGTGTGCTGCGAGACTATACTCTCACTAGACATCTTCACGACAGACACCCAATTTGATGCATAAATAATGTATCACTACATGATATTAAAATATTGAACAATTACTTATAAATTTTACAAAGTAATAATTTCGTATTAAATTTTTCCATACGAATATTGTTTTCTACGAACTGTTAAAATGATCAATAGTAATAAAAATCAACATGTACATTATTTTTGTAAGTTGATATTTCAAATTAATTTTAAAGCTTAGAGTGAGCTTGTAATTTTGCAAAAGATTATTAGTTTCGAAACACATAATGTGCTTATTAAAATAAATAGTGTGCTTTCGTGTGCTAACGAATGCCTAAACGTAGTACAATTTAGTTGCTCAATTTTTTTTTATTTGTGGCGATTTTATCGATATCAAGCCAGAATAACCACAGTAAACTCATTAATATCTTTATTCATATTTGTGTGCTTATTAAAATAAATAGTGTGCTTTCCTGTGCTAACGAATGCCTAAAAGACAGTACAATTTGGTTGCTCAAAAATATTTTTTTGATTTGTGGCGATTTTATCTTGATATCAAGCCAGAACTGTAGGTGCAGTCCCGATTAGACTTACAGCATAAAGTGGACTTAAAAAACCAACTTAATCAAATCAGCGTGCGTCCCGTAGCCAGAACCCAAGGCCTGGCAGAGACACGTGCTGAGTTTAGTTACGGTAGGGGGCTGGGACACGTATAATGTGATGGGTGCAAATAACTCAAGTGTTGACGTAGCCAAATCAATCAAAAAAATGAAAGGACAATAGGGTCTCTGCAGCGCCGTCCCTGACCCCGGATACTGTACCAGGGATACAGGGCTCATAGTATCGCCAATTCGATTTCGAAGGTAACAATTTTATTTCAGAATATATTATGCATATAAATACTAATCAAAATTGAATCAGTAGTTTTAGATGTGCTTCAAAAATTAATTTTCTTACACAGAATCTAATTTGTCCACTCTGACGGTACTGCAGAAGTTGTTTTCTAACCTTACAAATGATAATTAATTAACATGTAACTGCGAGCAAGCATATTGATTTTCGCACCTGGGCCTCCCTGATGGTACAGTGGTCGTGTCGTCGCCTTGTAATCAAGGGGTCCCGGGTTCGATACCCGGTAGAGCCACAAGTGGTTCGGATCCCACTTTAAACTGTAGGTCCAATCCCGATTAGCCTTACTGTGCATAAAGTGGACTTAAAACACCAAATCAAATCAAACTCGTGATTTTCGCACCGTATTGCAATGATTAGTTGATTTGATTTGTATTACGGTCCACTATATGCACAGAGGTCCTCCTCCGTGGCCGTGCAGCCTAAGTCGCCGTGCTTTGAACTCCGACTGCGGGACGGCATAGGTTCGAGTCCGCCTGGGTTCTCGGCCTGTCTCGGCCTGTGTATAGGACCGGTGGCAACCCACCATCGCGAGGAAATTGGGGAGCTACGAGTGAGTAGCGTAATCCGGTCTCGGAAATCTCCTATAAGGCTGGGGATTCGACGTGCTGACCCCACGTCATCCCATTACCGGTTAATAAACTCCAGACCCCTAGGGTAGGATTGAGGGAGGGAGACTTGCATTCGGGAGATAGGCCTAGGGCTGTCGAGCCACGGATTATTATTATTAGAGGCTAATCAGGACAAGAGCTAAAACTTCCAGTGGAATCCGAACCACTTCATGAAATGTTACCTCCACAGGGGATAGAAACCGGGACACCTCGATATCAAAATAACCGTTTTATCGCTAGACTATCTGGGCTGGGAGCCCAATTTTAATATTTCGAATTCTTAGCATTTCAAAATTAGGTAGTTGTGTACTTTTTGATTCCTTAACATCGTATTTCTCCCTCTCGAATATTTGCAGCGAAAAGAACAGATATAACGATGAAACCAATGAGGGAGCATCGCTAACACTCATGCAATTGTCAAAACTCGAATGAGGAACTAACGAACAGAAAATGAATACTGTATAACGTTCTTTAGATTTTGAACGTCGTCATAAATATTAATTTTTTATGCTTGTTAGACCTACTTCGAAATATACTGATACGATTTATAGAGGCTAATAATGCCCCAATGGAAGTTTTATAATGGAAAATGTAAACTTCTACTTTTTAAGTTTTCGGTCCGCAGGTTGTTGCCCCAAAGATGTTTTTCCCTGATTGTACATATTATCCGTTTGACAATAAATAACATCATTATAATGTATAATGCATATGTTTAACACACACGCATGTAGGCTATATATACTAATTATATTTTACATTGCAAAGGTTATGTGCAAATGTAACTGTTGATCAGTGTGTGATTGGGTTCCAAAACTATGGGGGCAAGGTGCAAAAAGTGGGGGAGGGGAGGGCAAGAGCAGTTTATTTTCCCATGGTATGTAAGGTTTGGTATAGTGCTAGGGTAAAAGTGGCAAAAAGTGAGGGGAGGGCAACTGTTCCCCTAATCGCCGCCACTGCTGTTGATACATAAACAAAATGAAAGATCACGAAAAACAAATGGAAGAAGAAAAATCTCTTTTTGTAAAAACTGTGACTGACGACTCATTGCGAAGGTAATTATTTAGCCTTCTCTAGGCCTATTGCGAAAATTGTTTTTCAAATAATTGTTTCATTAAAAATAGCTCAACATTGTTTGTAATAATATAGTATATTACAATTATAGGACAACCTATTGCATTTGCTTTTGTGATGCAAAAATAAAAATAATAAACAATGAGTAAAAAAAATAAGTATATTCTTCCGACTATAATCTTTTTTTCTTTAGTTTGAAACATTTATTTTACATATTATGCTGTTCATTAGATAACATTTTTGTAATCTGTAATTTTAAAGGCAGTGTATTGTTTGTAATAAAATATTCCAAACCATATCAAGGGTAGAACTACAAATATTGTCAACTGACCCCGAACATATGGTCAACTCACTCCACATACGAGGTGAATTTACATTACTGACACTCTTCGAAAATAAAAACAAACTCTTACAAGTTTTAGAAGTATGGTGAATTTTTAATTCATAGTGATCGAAGAAACTAGAGGTATTGTTTGTTCATAGCATGTCGTCAATAGTAGATCTTATTTTTTAAGAACTTCAAAAACAGAAGGGTGCCTTAGAAAAATTGTTAAATGTTCCAAATTTCGCCACGACAGATAAATGGAAATAATGGCGATACACTTGAAATCATGGAGTTTATTGTTAGGAATATAGTCGAAGTCTTACTTTCAAGTAACTTTCAAGAATTATATGGCACGTTTGTTATTCTGATTTAACGATACAAGTGTTGCAGAAAACACATGCTGCACTCATGGCCGTCCGGAAGGGGGGCCGTGTCCCCTTCCTGGAAAATGAAAGTCAAAAAAAATTATCTATTTTTCACATATAATTTCATTTCAGCCACAGTAATATGTGTTAATTATTGCATGAATATGATAAATTCAAATTTAAACAATATTTTTTGAGGGAGCAACACTATAATTGGGGAAAATGTGCATTGTTTGCCATACCCCCTGGAAAAAACTACTTTCCTTGCCCCTCCCTGGAAAAATACTGTGGACGTCCATGGCTGCACTCCATATTTTAAAAATGATAATGAAAATTTCCATAAATTATAAATTAATATTAAATATATATATATATATATATATATATATATATATATATATATATGTGTGTGTGTGTGTGTGTGTGTGTGTGTATGCATATATATTGAGAACTGAATTTGAAAATTCAGGCGCCAGTTGAAAATCCCTACATTTTACATTACCAATTTCGCCTTAAAATAAGCACTCAGGGAAGCTATTATCAATTACACAGGACAGGCAAAGGCAACCTTATTTTCACGTAAAGATTCGGAAGAGTTTGTGGTGGATGACACGCTTCGCACACCCAAACCCAGAGCTATAGATCGACCACAAGGAAAAAAACCTTGGGACGGGAAGTCCCCGCGCAGCTTTCCCTTCTTCCCTTCTTCCCTCCACCTCGGGCCATAAGGAAGCATGTTCCACTCTCCCCCTCTCCTCTCGCGGGGGTAGGGTGCACAGGAGTCGCGGCTTCGTCGGGTACAAGAGATCTGACCAATAAGGACGTTTGAAACCCACGTGACTGTCACCGAAAGAGCTCTCCCCCCAATTTGTGCTGGAAACAGCAAAAGAAGACGGCCGCGCCATCTACTGGCCACCGATGGAAATGCAATTTCAAAGCGCAGCGAGGTTTAAATGTGGGGTAATCCTCTACTCCTTAACTCCTCTATGGTTTTAGCGATTACTTACACAAAAATGTTTTCAGATTAGGTCCCTTAGCATTCTTCTAATAATAAACCTAAATGCTGTTGTTGTTAGGTTAGGTTCTGTTAGCATTAAAATAATATCGCTAAATGCTTTCTAAAAAAAAAAAAAGGTTCTAAATTACCTGTACATTCATTCCCACTAGTCATAAACTTGCATTTTTCTCGTCTTCATCTATTCTTAAGATTTGTAACATCCTCTTAGCAGACGGATTACGTGGCAGGAGCAAATTTGACTCTTAATCTTACTGCTGACACGCGCGTGTCGTGTGCGGGATCCCAAAAAGTCGGAACCGGGATCGGAGGGTGGGGTGGATTCCCGTCCCGATCCCGACTTCGGAAAATGACTTCCCGACTTTTCGGGATCCCGAGAAGTCGGGAAATACCGAATGGTCATTTTAAAAAGTCGTCAATTCTCGACGATTTCTGCATTGCAAATGTCTGGAACTTATCGGAAATTGGTAGTTGTGTACCAGAAGTGCAAAAACAAGCACTTAAGATGGAAATTACGTGTAGAATTCGAGATTTCAAGAGCTTTGGGAAATTTCGAACATATCCCGTCCCGAAAAAATTTTCGGGAAATTGAGAATTTTCCCCGTTCCGAATGTTGGCATTTAAAGAATTTCCCGTTCCGACACAAAAAAATTCTGTCCCGCACACCGCTACCCTGCAGTATGGTAAACCTTATCTCCAAAGGTAAATAAACTGTCCTTGTCGTCACTGTACTCATAAAAATGAGTATTTTTTCTATAACGACTTTAACTATAATTTACTGGTAAAAGGTTGACTTTCTTTTGTTTAAAACATATTTAAAACATGTTTTTTTAACTCATGTTTAAAACTATGTTTAAAACAAAAAAACGTTTTAAACAGAAAAAACAGTTTGTTTTGTTCTTTTTTTTTTAAAAAAACATAAATTTTGCCAACCCTGGTGAGCAGGGCAGTAAGAGATGTAGGGAATGGAATTCTATGTCGACGCAAACCACTATATAATTTATCTCGTTCTCTGTCGAAATTAGGACATTGTAAAAAGAGATGTGTAGCATCTTGATTATTTTCTCCACATGTGCAGGCTTGTTTTGTTGTAATATGTAATCGTGATAAATGATCATTAGTGCGAACATGACCTGTACGTCGACGTATTATAAAAGTAATAACTGATCTTGGAAAATTATATTAGTAGTACCAAGGTTTGTTTTGTGAATGTTCTGCAAACACCACTGTATCCATCTAGTATCTAGTCCAGCCAACAGTTGGGTATCTGATTAATAAAGCCCGGATTTTTATGTAATATCAACCCCTAAAATATGTACATAAATATGTAATAAAAATGTCTGAAATATGTAAAAAATATGTAAATTCATAATGAAATATGTACTATAAATATTTATTCCAAACGTTACTTCCTATTTTTGTTACATTTTTTCCTCACAAAGGGATATGTTTATTTCAAAAAGACTTACAAAAATTGAAGTTACAATATTACAATGCTTACATTAAGTATTTTTTATGTTCTTATAGAGCAAAAATATTAACCACAATTTGAATATATTCAATATTTAATATACAATGTCACCAGGTACCATTCAAAATGTTCAGTAGTAAATTTTCGTTGCCCAAATTTTTCACTCAAAAAGCACTTACAAAAATTCAGGTTACCTTTGATCTTGGGGCAGGCACTGTATTTAATTATTTAACTTACAATATGTTACCAGGTACATTTCCAAATGTTCAGAAGTAAATGTTTGTCGCCGATCAGATAATATGTATTTGTACGCAGAGAAACTTCTCTCCACGTCACAAGAAGTAACCGGAGCATACTTCAGGAGGTGAATGTGGTCGGGAGAAATATCATTGGGAGGGTTAACTGTTTCACCATTCAGAATGCGGCTCACTGTAAATAAGATGACGTAACCTGGGTTTCTTTCAGTCACTGCATCAAATTTTCTTCGAGCTTTCTCTCCCACATCTCCTCCAACAGCAGACAGCTTCTTTCTTGCATCCTCATATATATCCATGGCTTCCAGGAGAGGAAGCCCAACAGTTTCAAGTTTTTTTTTTGTGCTTGTATCAATCCAACCAAAATTGCTGTTTATGTATGCCATATCGCAAGCAAGTTTGGTGTCCTTGAAGAGATTTTGAGCAGTGCGTACCGATACAGCTGAGTCCGCCGAAAATGAGTCAAGCACAGATTTCACTTCTTCAAAATGTTCGTTGAAAAACTTACTTGCCCGGATCCAAGTGCCCCATCTAGTAAGAATAGGTTCCGGAGGAAGTGGTACACCTGGCAATTGTTCCTTGTAAACTTGCACACGTTGTGGTGCCTTCAGAAACACCTTTTTCGTGGAAGAAATAAGTTGGTTGACTTCCGGGAAATTGCCTCTCACCTCAGCAATGTGTTGGAGAGCATGTGCCAAGCAAGTAAAGTGGATCAAGTTAGGATAAAACACTTTAAGTGCCGTAGCAGCTTTTAACATGTATGACGCACTGTCTGTGAACATGAGAAGAACTCTCTCTTCTTGTACGCCATCCGGATACAACAATTTAAGACTGTCATTCACAAATCGTGCTATGGTGGAATGATAAGTATGCTCTAGAACTTTGCATGCAATGAGATGTGGTGTAGATGGAGAATCAGCAATTAGCATTCCAACAATGAAATTACTTACATACAGTCCCAAAGCATCAGTTGTTTCGTCGATGGAAATCCACACATAGGAACTGCCTACTTCTGCCCTAATTGATTCTAAAGTTTCTTTGTAGGAATGTGGAAGATATCGCTTTCGAAGGGTTGACTCGTCAGGAAGTTTACGGCCACAATATTTTTCCAGAAAATCCCGGAACTTCGGTACTTGAATTTTATACCAAGGGATGTTTGCTGCAATCATTGCTTCGCACATTTCCTTGTAAAACACACTGAATGAAGAATCCTCTTGCATCTGGGTTAGTAAAACTTGCTTCTTTTCACTCCGTAGTTGTTTGTTTTTTGCATGAATGAAGTGCGAACATGGTGATCTAATAGAGACTTCATAGTGCACCCAACTTTTTTATCGCACATTCGACAAAAAATAACTTTACCATCCGTAGTAAATGCATCATCGACTGCTATCCAAGATCGCAACTTTTAGATAACGAGGAGGTAGGCGGAGCCATTCCAGCTTTCTACAGCTAAAACACTGTTTAAATACTGAGGCAAGCTCTTCTTAAAACTCCAATGGTTAAAATGAAAAGGCAACGAAATATATATACGAAATTCTACGGTTGAGTTAACAATACTTCATTCAAGATTTGTCGCCGCCGGCTGCAAAAATCAAAACAATCACAACAATGTACGGAAGAAAGGTAAGTGCCTCTCAGCGTTGTGCTTGCCGCCTTCCATTGTTGGTTCTCTTCGTTCGCTGTGTGTTGCTTGCCGCTCCATGTTACAAACTGGAAACTGAAACACTGTCGAATCTTGATGTAATTGTTACGATGCGGCGAATCAACGAACTGCTATGTACGTACAACCATAGAGGAGTTAAGGAGTAGAGGATTACCCCACATTTAAACCTCGCTGCGCTTTGAAATTGCATTTCCATCGGTGTCCAGTAGATGGCGCGGCCGTCTTCTTTTGCTGTTTCCAGCACAAATTGGGGGGAGAGCTCTTTCGGTGACAGTCACGTGGGTTTCAAACGTCCTTATTGGTCAGATCTCTTGTATCCCAGCAAGGCTGTTACCAATGGCAAGGGCTTTTTCGCTGGTTCCCTTCCAAGCACCGCTGTTAGGGGTGGGGTGAAGAGATGGGATGGGTGATGCCTGCGTTTCCGCCACCGCAAAGTTCTTCGGAATCTTTTACTCGAAAGTAAGGTTGCCTTTCCTATGCAATTAACAGATTCTTTGAGTGTTTATTTGAAGGCGAAATTGGGAATGTAAAATGTAGACATTTTCAACTGGCGCCTGAATTTTCAAATTCAGTTCTCAAAAAATATATCATTTTCGCTTGTTGAAATAACGAGTACAGTGTGTGTTTTTTTGTATATCGTGTATCATTAAATGAGAATAACAACCATACCAATAAATTCTTCAGATTTACTTGAAAGAGGCCTCCCCGATGGCGCAGTGGTAACGTCGCCTTGTAATCAAGGTGTTCGGGGTTCGATACCCGGTGGAGGCACATAGTGGTTCGGGTCCCACTTTAAACTGTAGGTCCTGTCCCGCTTAGCCTTACAGTGCATAAAATGGACTTAAAACACCAAATCAATCAATTAATTTAAAGTAAGACTTCGACCATA
This sequence comes from Lepisma saccharinum, assembly GCF_977018435.1. Classification (NCBI taxonomy): domain Eukaryota; kingdom Metazoa; phylum Arthropoda; class Insecta; order Zygentoma; family Lepismatidae; genus Lepisma; species Lepisma saccharinum. The sequence goes on from NC_139250.1 coordinate 34,511,681, forward strand.
TCGCTAACACTAAACCCCATGGTTTCAAGTGCCGGACCCAGTGGCCGAGTGGTTGCCAGACCCTGTGGCCGAGTGGTTGTCGGACCCTGTGGCCGAGTGGTTAGCAGAGCGCGCTGCAACACCAGGGGTTCCGGGTTCGAGCCCCGGGTAAGGCATGGGTATTTGTGTCCGTCCAGATAATAAGAAATGAAAATTGAGCTAAAATGAGAAATGAAACACAGTGAATAAAAGTGAAAAACAGCGAAAACTACCGCTTAGGGATATTCCTTCAAAAAAAAAAAGTGGTTATCTCATCGCGCTGCAATGCTAGGGGTCCCGAGTTCGAATCCCGCTCAGGTTTGGATGTTTGTGTTTGTCCGAATAATGAGAACCAATGTGAATACAGTGAAACTTGACATGTGTAAAAGATTGTGAAAAATGTGTGAATGACGGGGGATACTGCCGATTAGGGGCATTCCTTTTTTTAAAAAAAAGAAAATGAATAGCACATCGCGCTGCGACGCCAAGGGTCCCGCGTCCGAATCCCGCTCGGGCATGGTTGTTTGTAAATGTCCATTCATCAATTTCATAATTTTATCCCTCATCCCCATCTTCGTAAATTAGCCAAGAGGCACAAAACGCGAAGTAAAATTAAAAAACAAAACAAATGAATCAAATCAACCATGGTTTAAAGTGCATCGCCATTATTTTAATTTATCAGTCGTGGCGAAGTCTGAAACGTTATTAAAGGTAGTAACAGTTTTTTGAAGACACCCTTCTGACTTTTTAAAACATGTATATTTTTTCCTTTTCTTCTAGCCTTTCGGAATCCCGATTCAAATTTACGAAATGTCCTTCGTTCCCTAGATATTTAATTTCTTCATATAATTCCGATTCTACGCATTCGCACACACTACTGTCTCAAACAAGAATGACTCGAAAATTGTTGGCACTCTGGCATAGTTGTAAAATGTGGCAAAATGCCCCTTCCCCGTCTGCGGGAAACTTCATTCTCCTAACCAAGTAATTTGCACTGGAATTCCAAATGATGAAGGCCCTCAGCAGCACTGAACAAAAGGAAAAAATGACGATAACTCATAACTGAAGTACAAACTGGTGGCGGCCAACTCTTTCACCGGCGGAACAATCATTTATTGACTGCAACAATCTTTACTCGCCTCCGCCGCACAAGAAATGAAAATGAAACGTGATTCACATAATTTTTGTCTCACTTTGCTCGAAATAAAATTATTTCTTTAAGATAGGGTGACCATTCGTCTCGTTTTGACCGGGACAGTCCCGTTTCATAGGCGTGTCCCAGTTGTCCCGTCGATAAAAAAAAAAAAACACTATTTATCCCGTTTTATAAAAGTCAAGGAGTTAGCTTGAAAACCAAGTTCCTGTGTCTTGACAGAAATTCAAAAGACAAATCCCGCGTTTCGTGTTAGATATTGATAAGTGATGCAACTTTTTCAGGGAGTTCTGCAAATACTTCTGGCACTCGTCTACTTCAGCGTAGGACTAACATCAAAGGTTGATCAGAAGAGTCCAGAAACACTATGTAGTCAAACCGGGATTATAAAAATTAATAGCTCTAGACAACGAGAGCTCATATTTTACATATATATTGTTCATGATGTATCATTTATGTGATACATACTATAATAAATAATAAAAAAGGTAAAGTGCTCCCCTGTGCTTTGCACCATGCCATGAATGCGTATAGGGGGTGTGGAATTAGGGCCCCACACTTTCTTGATCTCGGCCGAAGCTTGGAGTGATGTGATCAGCACCACACCCCTGGCCGCCTTTACCCCCCAGAGTTTCCTCCAGGTTTCCACTCTATACAACGCTGGGTGATCGCCGGAGCCTCATGAACAGGTGGAAAAAGTCCCGGTTATCCCCCACCGGGGATCGACCCCGGGCCTCTCGCATGGTAGTCAGACGCCATACGGACTTTTTTATACGCGTATATAATAAAGGAATACCCCTATTCGGTAGTCTCCCTCGTCATTCACACACTTTTTCTCAACATTCATACATATCAGTTTTTCCCTTAATTCTCGGTTTCTCTCAAACATGCAAGTCCTAGCCGGGATTCGAACCTGGGACCCATGGCTTCGTGCGTGCTATGCTAACCACTCCGCGAATACCGACTGAGCTACCGCGGCTACTATAATAAATTATAATTATAATGATACGTTAATGACAATTAATGACAATAATTTTATAATTAGTCCTAACCAATTTTTCAGGAGGGGGTAAAGTGACCGCCTTGGAATGTCTCGTTCTTGGGTCAAAATATTACGGTAACCCTACTTTAAGAGCAACATCAAAACGTAGTTGACCATGTTTTTATGTTTAAATTTTTGCAGCTTTTAAAAATTACGATATACCTACTATTGATGAAATCCTATGAGCAATACTTGTAGTTTCCTCGACCACTATAAATTTTTAATTCACCATACTCCTAAAAACGTGTAAAATTATTGCTTTTTTATTTTATGTTATTTATTTTATTTTCTTGAAGAGTGTCAATTGTCAATTCAACCTGTATGTGGAGTGAGTTGACTATATGTTCAGGGTCGGTTGACAATACTTGTCAACTTACCTTTGAAATGCCTTAAAATTACAGATTGCAAAAATGTGATCTAATGAACAGCATAAATGTTCCAAACCAGGGTTCGAAATCCGGGAGGACGGGGGGGAGGGGAATTTCCCCCACCAACGATCTTGTCCTGAAATTTCCCCCAATTAGTTTGAGATTCGAATATACATGACTGGAATAATATCGAGAACATACAAAAAGAACGGACAACAAAGAGCCTCACCTCTAAGGACACTAAACCCAGCAATCCCCAGAACACAGAAATTAGACCGACTTGTTACTTCTTCTCCATTTCTCATCGTCTTTCGTTAGCAACCAAGAAGTACATAGATATATTAATAAAACACGTAATAGCATTTATATGTGAATTTTATACATGAAACTATTATCATCTTAATATATCTTATTTTTTATCCCTCCTCCCTTATGCACATCATTGTTCATCTATTTGCAATTACATTTTGAATGAAAGACAGTATATTTTATAATATAATTTGATTACTTAATAATTGACACACATTTAATGACATTATATAGTATATTGTGTGTGTGTGTCTGTTTGTCTGTCTGCTCCTTCCCCCCCCCCCCCACCAATCTGCAGTGATTTCACACCCTGTTCCAAACTAAAGAAAAAAAATAACGATTACTACTCAATTTTTTACCCAGTGTCTTGACGCATATTCACAGAAATCTGCAATGTTGCCCATTCTCGTCTGGTAGGAAAAGGACACAATTTGGAAATTCACCCCAGTCTCCCCCACCCCCTACCTACTGATTGATTTCATTTTTGATTTGCTTTATTTTTCTTCGCTTTTTGTGCCACTTTTGGCTAATTTGCGAAGATGGAGATGAGTGATGACATGATGAAATTGATGAATGGACACACTGACTTATAGAAAACACTAGAAGTGATAATTAAATGAATGAGCATTTTCTGCAAAGGCAAAACTGTGAAATAATTGGTAATCATTTTTATGAAGTTGTTTCCTGCTATAGCTGTATTTATTACGAGACAAGAAGTATTCTCATCATTGATTATTATAGTGTCAGTTATTAAATAATACCTCGCTGTCGTATCAAAACAACTCACAAAGAAAACATTACAGGAAAAGTTGTTCTCCTTGATGTTGCCTACGAGTTGAGAGAGTTCAGTTATGTTGTATTCTGCATACGTCGCTTAAACGTAACTTTAAAAGTAAACTAAACTTCGCGACGCAACAGCCCTGTACCCGGTGGAGTAACATAGTGGTTCGGATATATCTTTAAACTGTAGGTCCAGTCCCGATTAGCCTACCTGTGTATAAAGTGGAGTTACTCAAACTCAATCAACAGTCCTGCTTGGGCTATGGCTGCCAGAGCGTTCTTCTGTTCATTCGCTGATGCGTGGTCAGCTCATCGAGTCCCATCGCCGCTGTTTTCTGTTATATATTAATAGAAAGCAATAGTTAAATAAAATCTAATTCTTATTAAAAACATTTAACCTATCGTTTGATTTCTTGACATTTTAAACCAGTTTCTAAAGAAATAAGTTTATTTATTTACATGAATAAATGTACGAAGTTAATTTCTTTATAAATATTTAATTATTTAATAATTGATGTATTACATGACTATACCTATAATATACATAGTTTCGGGCTTGGCCCACCTCCTAAAAAATCCTGGATACGGGCCTGACGTAACCCCTCCCTTAAGTAAATCCTAGGCACGCCACTATTCTTTACATTATGAAACCAAGATTCCTCAATGACTGCAATACGAAACCAACCATATAAGGGGGGCATTTAGCGTTCCATCCGCACCGCAAGATCTGGTCCCTTTTCGCCACCACTGAGCAGAAGGACAAAAAGACTTTGATTTCTTTCTCCAACATCGGGCTTTTCTGCAACTGATGTAGGTCCAGCCAGTCAATGTCTCAGGCTTGATGAATGTCTTAGGCTATACCCCATAGTTTCAAGTGCCGGACCCTGTGGCCGAGTGGTTGCCGGACCCTGTAATTGTAAACAGGAGAATCCACTTCACAGCAGAATCGTTGCTAGGTCTTTTGCCAAAATATTGCCTGAAGTACTTTTAACAGATAGTGTTATTTGTCCAAAACAATCAAGATTTTTTTTATTTTGATTTTAAAATTTGGGTGCGTCAGCACTAAGGCTATTTTGCACCCGTCACACTATACGGGGTCCAGCCCCTTACCGTTTCACATAACAACTCTAACGTTGCTTAATTAAAATCATAAAATATTAAAATGTTCTGACTTTCGTTAAAAGCCGAGACTGCAAGGAACACTCAGCACAAATAAGGACAAAACACAGGACAACACAAACAACATTATACTGGCCATGGGGTCAGTCGCCAGAGCCTCGTTAGTCTTCAGTCCAGGGTGTACTAACGTGGAAGTGAGGTTGACATTTGGGTGTACTACGTGGAAGGTCACCCCTTACACACCAAAACACTCAAGAAATTAAGTGTAATATGATTAAAGAGATTCTGTCAATCGGAATATATTTTACTGCTACTTTTCTTCATTTCTATTTGTACTTGTCTTGATCATAAATACACACGGGGTGCGACCGTACAACAGTGACAACTTTCACAGCGTGTAGAGGATATGAAGGTGAAACAATTCTGAAAATGGCATTTTGTATCCCCCATGCATGCAATCCCATTCAATAGCTTCTTGGTTGCCACTGTCATTTATTTTTACTGTAGAATTAGATTCTAAAAGCGAAAATACACCATGAAACGTTATTATGCCAACGCACACACTGCCAGAAAAATTCATTTACAGGGGTCGCACTGGCCTGAAAATCCTGGATAACTGGAGAAGACAGGAAAACAAGGCTAGGAATGAGATGATCATTGGAAACACAGAAAATTTATTATAAGCGTTCGAAACCTGGACTCGGGGGAATTCTTATTGCAATATTTGGTAACCGAAAATACATTTCGTTTTATCTTACATAGTGATTAATATATTTACAACATTAATGAACATAATGTCCTTCTCCAGAGAAAATTTTTAAATTCCACCTATGGGTCTGCCCCCTCCCTCCAAAAAATCTTGGGTACGAGCCTGACCCGTGCCGTACCTACCAACCGACTGCTGGCCTCACTCCCACCAGAAGTTGGATATCATCCAACCAGTTACGGGGTGAGGTGTGAATTGAAATTGAAATCGTAATTTTGGGTGCGTCAGCACTTAGGTTATTTTGCACCTATCACATTATACGAAGCCCAGCCCCTTACCATATATAAAATATAACTAACATAACAGTACTATAATGTCAGAGGACTAAAATATTCTTACTTGAGTCAAAAAAGGGCAACACAGGATTTATACTGGCTGTATGTCAGCAAAATGCGGTCCAGGGTATATTACGTGAAAGTGAGGTTGGCAATTGGGTGTACTACGTAGAAGGGGTGACGTGTGGTCAGCACGACCAACCCCAGTCATTATCGTAGGTTTTAATGACCAGGTTACACTACTCGTTCGTTCAATTTCCTCACGATTCTGGGTGGGTGACCACCTGCCACGACGGAAGGAGATGCGTCCAGCTCCAGACGCATGCTCGATGGGGAAGGGGGCTTGGTGTTGGTGGATGTCAAAATATAGTGCAGAACTACTAAAAAAATAAGATGAAACACCTTTCGAAAACCCTGGGCACAGTGGCGCAGGAACGGGGGGGGGGGGGTACAGGGGTACATTGTACCCCCTAAATTTTTGAAGGGGGGTACTGTACCCCCTAAATCCGTAAATCGAGTTGTACCCCTTGTACCCCCCATGTTAAAAGAACCTATTTTCAGTTCGCCCAATAAAAAAGTGTATATTGTTTATAACAAATAAACGTTATCTTCCTTAACACAGAAATTCAAACCATTCTAAACTTATTCTACTATGGTGCGATCACAAGGAAAAAACCCTGGACGAAAAGTCCCCGCTTTCTCTTCTTCCGTTCAGCTCGGGCCATAAGTAAGCATGGTCCATCTCCCCCGCCCCTCCTCGCAGGAGTACGGTGTACAGGAGTCGCGGGTGTGCGCAGGTTGTTTTGCTTATGGTTCCACTATACATTGTGGTTGCTACTAGTTAGTTCATTGACCTAAGTTCTTGGGAACCTCTTTAAGGAGATGAAAATTGTTTAAAATGTGAATGGAACGATGGAATCAGATTTGCTCTCAGAAAATCACGCTGCAGACGAATGCACATTTTCTAAAGAAATCTTCGAAGATAAGATACAAATCTTCATCAGAAGGGTATATGACTGATCCATTTTCTTTTGAATATTTAAAATGGAATTTTCCAAAACGAAATACTTACACGAACGTGACGAGACACTACAGACCAACTTGGGGGGTACAATGTACTGCTGTAACTCACCCATATTTTTGATAACTTTGAAAGAGGGTGTTCGGAAACTATACTTAAACCTATATATTAAGAGATTTTGAAAATAGAGTCCCGATTAGCCTATCTGAGCATGAAGTGAATCTAGAATAAGTTTTAATGACTTCCGGGTGGAAACCGAAACAAAAATTAACACAAACAAGAACAAGAAGGACCTCGCCACACAGGAGACGAGATGAGGCTGTGACAATTTTCTACTCATTTCATCGCGATATCATTCCTAGGTAAAATGAAATTTTTCTCAGACATTCAAACAAGGTGCAATTTGCGATATTATCAGAGGGGGGAATTATTTTTACCTATGTATTAGATATACTTATAATTGGACATTAATTGCTTAAAATCTAATTTTGGTATCAAATGCCACACAAACACAACGCCATTTTAAGTTAAACCCTAAAGTCAATCTGTACGAAAATTACATTAGTCAGATGAATGCACGAGATAAATGAAACGCACTGCAGGTTCTATTGGTAGATTTTGGATTTGATTCGCAAGGTCTTTGAGTGAGATGAGAATGTTTGATTGATTTATTTGGTTTATTTTACTTCGCATTTCTGCCACTTTTCGCTAATCGCAAAGATGAGGATGGGCGATGATATCATGAAATTGATGAACACTCACATGCCCTACCTCTGGCGTCAAAGCGCGCTATGCCAACCCCTCCGCCACGGAGGCTGGAGAGGTGGGAATGTTTTGGATTTTCCTTGTAGATGCGAAAATCTTTAACTCTGACGCGCACATGCTTTTGCTTACATTAAAGTTTACCTTTTCACATAAACGAGAAATTGACATGTCACCCTAAAACACGCATCTGCATTTAATACCACTACATACGAAAAGAGACCTTGGGCGGTTCTTCATATTGTCCACCAAAGATTTAAACTAAAAAAAAAAAAAAAACATTTTGAGCGTATGATTGTCCTTGCTTCCTCTGACATCTGAAGGATTTCGGTTTTGCATATGTAATGATAGTACTTTCAGTGCTTGAAGAGTGTCATTAGGTACAGCTAATTATATAACAAATAAATACTTTGTCAAATGTTTCACAATATTTTAAAGTTAGACTTCTTACGAGTTGGTCGGGAACCATCTCAACTCAGTTTATTTCTTTTTTTAATACAACGCCCTACGGATGTCTGAGTAAATACCAAATACATGGCTTCTAAAAGACATTGGATGTGGTACACATATGCCATAAATTCTTTAAAGATATTTTTATGCGTAGCTATGGGAATTTAAAATTAGAATGGACTGAACTCAAGTGGAACTCTATAGGTATGATATATTCATAATGTGGTTTCTATATTCAGTGGGTGGGAGCTGATTATTCCTGGTTGGGGTGGCTCAAGATCCTCCTCACCCCGTTTAATCTCAACCTGCATTAAAATGAATAGATGTATCTTTGTTCGCAATATTCACATTTCGAACTTCTGATTTTCCGTTCCGTTAAATTCAAATAAGGCCAGAACGAAGTCCAGAGCTTTATATGTTTCAGAATTGTTATCTGGTTTTAAAATCTGTTTAAAAAAAATTCTAAGAAAAACAAAGAAAAAATAGTTATGCAAATTTTGCATTAAATAACAGGACATTCGTGTCTGCTGTTCTAAAATAGAATATTTCCCATGCCTTCACATTATACCTAAGTATCAAAGACATATTTAGGAGGGGTCCGGACACTCCCCCGAAAGACTTACCAAGAAGTAAAAGTAAATAATCAAAATATAATTGTTTAGCATTTGTTATATAATCGGTGGTTATTTCCGCTGAACTTATGGGAAGGCAAGGAATTTGGCTCATACGGCTTTGAAGGGTTCCAAAAGATTTATGCACACAACTAATGATAATATCCATAAAATATTAATCAGAAACTTCACTTTTCGTTAATTGGATCTAACTCCCTGTTTGTTATTCAATAAATATTCAATTATTTTTCTATTTGACATTAAATTCCTTGCCAGGGCAGTTGTTTTTTATACAAATCTTGGCGATCTTAACTACATGTAACTTAGATAATGAATATATGCTTTTATATCTATATTATTTTACTATCTCTTACCTATTCATGTAATAACAACAATACAATATTAATTAACTTACATATTTAATTAATATTTTTATTTAATTAAATATAATAATTATAATTATTTATTGTTATTATTGCAACACTTGGTTGGACCCCCGAAATGTATTTCTAGGTGCTGAAGCATGTGTGTTTATACAATATATATGGGAGGCTGAATTTTGTACCCCCCCCCCCCCAAATGAAAAACGTTCCTGCGCCACTGCCTGGGCACACCATTGAATGCGTCCCTCCCAACCAAGACAAAGCCTACATCAAGCCGAAAAAGACAGCACGGAGTTTGGGGGTTGTTTTTAAAGAAATCGTTGACGCACGACATCACTATGGTCAATGGATTCGTCTCTCCCCCAACTTTCCCTCGCTCAAGGACGACTGGTCCCATGGGGTTCCTCTATGCTTCGCAAGAAGTCGTCCCTTCTCCCCGCAGGCAAGTTCCGTCCTGTTCTCTGCCTGAGAAAGCACATTTTTGCAAGGCTAAGGCGCTAAGGCTTTTGTTAACCCTCGCGGTCTGAAAATTCGTCATCGTCATCGTCGAAGCTCCAAGAACTTGCCTTCCTGTGATATCGTGTGAACTGTTCACGTGGAAGCACGTACAGGGGATACAAGATCTGTGGCGCATAGAAATATTAATGATTGATTGATTGATTGAATTGCTTTATTTTACTTCGCTTCTTGTGCCACTTTTGGCTAAATTTGCGAAGATGAGGATGAGTGATGATATGATGAAATTGATGAATGGACACTTACAAACATCCATGCCCACGCCAGGATTCGAACCCGGGACCCCTGCATAGAAATATTAACATCAGTGGCGTACGCAAGGGGAGGGTACCGACATTAAACCCCCTCTTGAGTTTTTAAAAGATAATGGAAAATTATGTCGTAAAAATGGCAAGTTTATTATTATCTGCGACAATAATAATAATAATCATTTGAATTATTATTCCCATACAGCACAGCATTCCGTATATTTAAGAGTGAATGCCTTGAAAGTAATCACGAATTTTTGAAAATAAAATATGAGGGCAACTATGAATTAAAAGAGAAAAAAGTTTGTTTTGTATCTTCTGCTGCAACAATGTTTACCGAACATGTATTTTTTTCCTGTGAATAATGAGCATCAAGTAAAGAAAGTTCTTGGTCCATTGTAATCGGCTAATAAAGACAAAGGCTAGGCCGACAAGAATACGCAATAACCAGTCCGGCACCCTATTGTTTACTACAGCACGTTTGAATTTTAGAAATCGGACGACAATAAGCCTAACTATTGTGAAATATTTTGTTGGTAAGAACAGCGAGGCAATCCAGACGTAAATTATTGTACATGTGCATGGTAGATTTTGAGAGCGGTATTGGAGATTTCTCACGAATCTTTACAGTGTCGTTTGAGAACTTTCGATATGAATCCATGTAAGCTACCGCCACCGCAAAATTCAATTTTGTACCCCCCCCCCAAAAAAAGAAATCACTCAGTGACTCACGAAAAAAAGGGGGAATCTAATCAAAATGTCCGAGAGCTATTCATTGATTTCAAAAAAGCATATGATTCGGTCAAAAGAGATAAATTATATAACATATTAGTCGAGTTTGGAATACCTAAGAAGCTTGTTAGTATGATAAAAGTATGCACAAGTGAAACAGAAAATAAAATTCGTGTGGGTATTAATGTGTCTGACAAATTTACAATTCATGATGGGTTAAAAGAAGGAGATACATTATCTCCATTGCTCTTAATTTTGCCTTAGAATATGCTGTTAGGAAGGTAAAAGAAACTAAAGAAGGACTAAAATGAAATAGTGTGACTCAGTTGTTAGCATATGCAGATGATGTAGACTTACTGGGGGATGATGTGAATACAATGAAGAATAATGCTAAAATATTTTTCAAAACTGCTAGAGAGATAGGTTTGGAAGTTAACAAAGAGAAAACTAAATATATGCTTACAGGCCGAAACCAAGTGTTAGGTAATAGTCAAAATCTAATTATTGATAACAACTCGTTTGAACCAGTTTCCAAATTCAAATACTTAGGAGTAATATTAACAAATGAAAATTATATTAAAGAGGAAATAAAAAGTAGGCTTAATTCAGGAAATGCATGTTACTTCTCTCTTCATAAACTTTTGTCTTCTTGTTTAATATCTTAGAAACTAAAAGTTAAACTATACAAACCAGTAATTTTGCCTGTAGTATTATAGGGGTGTGAAACTTGGTCCCTTACATTGAAAGAGGAACATAAATTGAGAGTATTTGAAAATAAGATCCTTAGGAAAATATTTGGAGCTAAAAGGGATGAGGAGACAGGTGAGTGGGGAAGGTTACATAATTTAGAAGTACATAATTTGTATTCATGTCCAGATATTATTAGAATAATTAAATGAAGAAGCATTACATGGGCAGGCCGTGTAGCACGAATGGAAGGGGAAAGAAAAGTTTACAGGATTCTTGTTGGGAAACCTGATGGTAAGAGACCTGTAGGAAGGCCAAGACGAAGATGGAGGGACAACGTTGAGATGGACCTATAGGAAATCGGTAGGGATGGAAAAGAGTATATAGATCTTGCTCAGGATAGGGACAGATGGAAGGCCTGTGTTGCTGCAGCCATGAACCTTCGGGTTTAAGAAGGCTCGAGACAGGCACGTATCCAGGAATTCCTTTCGGGGCGGGGCTGAAAATCATATTTTTAAGGGGTAGTATAGATAGAACCTCACAATTGTATGTTTAAGGCCTGTGGTGGCGATTGGGTTCCAAAACCGGGGGGGGGGGGGGGGGTGCAAGGAAAGTTTACTTTCTCTTGGTAGACAAGGCCTAGGATTAAGAGGCAAAAAAATGGGGAGCAACTATCCCCTAAATGGTTGCCACTGTTTAAGGCTGCCATTTTAATCAGAACGTGAAATCGGAACGTTTTTTACCACTCGACTCCCCTGCTTCCATGCATTAACATTGTGTGCCAGAACCATCTTAGTGTTTGTGTTTGTCCATTTCTTCTCATCAGGCATCAACACATCTACGGTGTCGGAGTGTGTTTACGAAGCCGTTACACATGCACGGGATGGACAATCCACTCGACAACGCAAGATTCAAACTGTCGGCTACGAGGTGGACGCAGACAGTTCTCGAATATTTCTCTGATTCGAGCCTGAACAACACTACTGTGTCTTGTCCTCCCATGTTTGAAGCTCTTATAAAAGCCGAAACCCACTAAATTGTTCATATTCAGGCCTCTGAAAACCCTTCAGTTCCCAACACATCTAATGTTTCGTCTCGAAATATGATCAAATGCTTACTTATTTATTTCTAGTGACGTGCCCAAGAGAGGATTGGTGGGGTCATAACCCCATTTGATCCAGTATTCCTTAAAAAAGGAACGTCAAAGACAGGAAAAGATGGCAAAATGAGGACTGACTACCAAAATAGTATTCGTAACCCGTCTCCCTACCGATAATCCTGGGTACGCCATTCTTTATCTCGGACACATTTTTTAAAATCAAATCACCAGAAGTTTTTATCATTTCGTATTCGAGACTTAGGTAAAATGCGTTCTTCCTGCAAGTTTGGATATTATCCTTTAGGGTGCTTTCGCCTGCCTTCGCACCTAACCTTAACAAAGCCCTAATTTTACATCCTTGTGACTTGGATCTTGAAGACTTAAGTAGATTTCAGACCGAAGGAATACGCGATACATGACGTATGGAACGAGCCAATCAACAAAAACGTTTCACACCGTAGCGACACAAAAGGCCTCACAAACCGACGTTCGACTTGTGAAATCCTCAGGCGACACGGTGTGAAATCTCCCTTAGTAGGCCACTGTCATCGTCACCTCGAAGCGGTAGCTCGCATTGACCACCGAAGAAAAATGTCTCCTCAACCGATGGGAATGCCCTTCAGATTTCTTCTTTCTCCTTTATTTTCTGTGCTTGTTAATAAAACTGGTAAAATCTTACAATTTGACATACACAGAACATGTACTATGTAGCCTATACATTTTAGCGCAAACTCAGTCGAAGTCAGTGGTGGCTCGGTGGTTCAGTTGGTAGAGCAATGGCATGGTATGCCAGAGCCCTGATTCGGGTCCTGGTAGAGCCTGCAATTTCCCTTAAAATAACTACATAGGCAACATCTTCTTGCTTTCTCTTCTCGACATTCATAAAATTTTCGGCTGTCCCTTCATGGTAGTTACGTGTAGTCATGTGTGCGAACCCAGTAGGCTTAAACAAAATTATTTATTTTATGCCATGAAATTCTCGGACTGCATACATGAAATTTTGTTCGGGCACAACTAAATCATCACTCAAAACTTTGATTTTCAGTTGCTCTGTGAAGCTTATTTCTGTTTTAATAAACCGCTGAAATATTCACTTTAGAGAGAGAGACCTTCGATCTCTTCGGCTCTCGACCTGAACTAGATGCACTACACTGAGGCTCCGGAACTTCCGCTGTCGTCAATGTCTTCAGCTTTGAACACAAAATAATAGACTTCGTTACTTTACGATATTCAGTCCTTTTTAATTTGGAATCACTAGATCTTACAAAGCAAGCAATGGACACTCACAGATCACTAATCGACTGTATGAATTGCCCAGAGGCGAAGATATAGTACAAGCAATGCAAGCACTGCTTGCATAATTCGAATATCATTTAATGTACTTAATGTTCTAACCGTATTTAGTTTCCATCGCACTCGATTTCGCGAAAAAATGCGGCCGCAAACTCCCCCAGCAGCTCTGTAGCAAGCACCAGCCTCAATGCTTGCAGCCGTTCTGCGGGAAAATAAGGCCTCCGAAGGAGTCACATGGCGAAGCGTGAAATTTTGGTGGAACTAGTGATGGGTCGTTCGTGAACGAGTCGTTCAAAAGTAACGACTCTCTCTTGTGAGCGGTGAACGACTCGTTCACCAGAATTGAACGACACGTTCAAAGAGTCGTATGTGTGCCACGACTCCTCCGCCCGCCAAGCAACTATTATTCCATTATTCCCTCTCCTTTCCACGAATTTTGCGAGGAAGGCGCATGCGCAAGTGTATACTCGCCTGGCGGGCGGAATTTTTGAAAGAAAGCAAGTCGATTCTGCGGGCAGCAAATGGGGACTGGAGAGGAGAGGGAGGGGGGGGGGTCCTCTCTGTTCCTTTTCCCGTAAAGCTGGCTGAAACGTGCCGTGTACGATGAGAGGGGAAGGAGCATGCTCGCGAGTCGACTCTTTCCTTCGTTCAAAGAGTCGTGGCACACCTTAGCGACTCTTTGAACGAAGGAAAGAGTCGACTCGCGAGCTCGCGACTCGCGAGTTATGTTTGCAGAGAGAGAGCGCGCAACCTCAGCCCATGACGGGCAGCGAAGAACAGCCAACAAATTTGTCCTGTAGTTTCAAGTTCGGCCAAACCATTAGCGCTAAAATTACAAGAAATTAAATGTTAGTAAAAAATATTAGGGGAGTCTTGTAAAAATTTTGAGAAGGTGTTAGGCACAGACCTCTTGATTACAATATTCCGATTAGCCTTTATGTGCAGATAGGATAGTCGGGACTGGACCTACAGTTTAAAGGAGGATCCGAACCTCCACTTTGTATTGAACACGGTACCCCTTGATTACCGGCGACGTTATCACTACGCCATCGGGGAGACCCGATTAGCCTATTGGAGCATAAAAGTGGACTTTAAACATTGTCTGACAAAATCGTTTTCATATGACGTGAAATATTTCATTAACATTAACGTGTAAATATTTTACTAATGAAAACAGCATTAAAGAATAAATATAGAAGTTTAATCATAAATCTCATCGTACATGATACTGCAAAAAAGCTTTTATTGAATGACTGCAGAATTAGGAACAACTACGTAAGATGGACATGGGTCATGTTCACGAGTGATATAAACAGCTGTTGGCCATCTGCGGTGAGCCTACGTGTTAAGGTGTTTTACTAGTAGAAAGCAACATTAAAAAAAAAATACATACGTATAATTTGGCCCGCTTTATAGAAATTCGATCATACATTATGATATTGGCAGAAACTTATATTGAATGACTGTAGAACAACAAAAAGCTATGGATATGGGATGGACATGGATAATGTTCAAGAGCGATATATATTTCTTAAACACAGCTGTTAGCCATCCGCGGAGAGCGAACGGGTGGATCCTACTTTAAACTGTAGATCCAGTCTGCTGGCGAGACTGCCGCCGCCGCGCCTTGTGTAAGAGAGCTCGCGACTCGCGAGCGAACGATGAGTGAGCAGAAGTTCTATTATTATGACGCAAGTGGTGTTCCCAGGGTCTTTTTACGGTCCACATTTTGTCATCTTTTCCTTCCTTTGACGTTTTTTCTTAGATATACTGGGCCAAAAGGGGGTTATGTCTACCATCCACCCCCCCCCTTCGCCCCGGGCACGCCATTGAATGACACTTTATTACTTAAATATTAATGTACATACTCGTTCTGCTGAAATGATTCTGATTCCTCCGCGTAATTTTTATCTCCAAACTGATATATCTTTCCTTTGTGACGGATAAAATTAAGGAAATAGGTTGGTATCACTTTCTGTTGTTTCAGAGATTTTCAATTTGATCTTGTGTGGATGCTTGTATTTGCAGTTGTGGAAAGCGCGTGGGATAGTGTGAGTGTTTGTTGCTTCGTGTTTTGTGCTGTGAATTTATCGGAATGAACGCGTATTTAGGAACGGTTGATGTGAAGTGCGGGTTTATTATTGAGCAATTGAAAATTGCTTCGTTTAGCTCGAGAGAGATAAGTGTTAAAATGAAAATCGTGGAAGGGGGTCGACCAACACCAAGAGTTTGAAATTTATTGTGGTGAGTACATCGTCTATGCATGTGTTTCTTTGCTTTGAAATGAATTTTTTATTGTTTGTGTTTAACTTTTTATTTAGTGTTTAAGTTACTCCAATGCGGTTTTAGGGTGCCCAAAAATACTAAATTACATCATGCAGCGTAAAATAAACAAATGATTCCCATTTTTTTTTTATCTAAATCGGTTTGGTCACCGTTTGACCATATTAAATAATAATGAACAAATAAAGGTACTAATAAGTAAGTAAGAAATTCCGTCTCCCTTTAGTCGTATGCGGAAAGTTCGCATATGCAAAACGTTTAATATCATATGAATAACGTTACCTGGATTTTTTAAAAAAAGTAAATGTGACGTTTGCGGATCATATGGTTTATTTTTAGTACAGTCACTTTATTACGATATTTTGACAAATCCAGCGACTGGGTAAATGAGGCTATAAACCTTGAATCTTTCCCCTCGGCATGTCGTTGTACTACATGTTTTGTTGTACTGAAACATTGCTTGCCTCCTTCGTAAGACTACGCTTCGCTACTGGAATTGCCATACTCTGAAAATTCTGAAGTCTCATTAACCGATTCTGTTGCCCCCTAAAACAGTTTTTTAGCTGAAACACAAAAACACGTACTTCTTCCTTTGGGCCCCACCATACACCTGCCAAATTTCATGGAAAATCGGAGTGCCACACAGGGGTCAGATCCCCTCGTCAATTTGTCTTCATCTTGACCTTTGAGGGGGGTTTTGCCCCCTAAAACAGTTTTTTTAGCTGAAACACAAAAACACGTATTTCTTCCTTTGGGCCCCTCTATACGACTGGCAAGTTTCCTGGAAATCGGAGGGGGAGATTTAGACCTCCTTTGTAAGTGTATTAATTAATTACAAATCGCGCACGCGCGCACACACACTATATATATATATGTGTGTATGTATGTATATTATATATATAGATATGTATATTAGCAGGTAACAATATGTTATAAATACATTCTTACTTTCCAAGGAAGCGCATGTGGGATGGCAAAACGGATCCGGAACCGAAAATTCCGAATCCGGATCCGAAAGTACTGGATCCGGATCCGAAAGTACTGGATCCGGATCCGAAAGTTCTGGATCCTTATCCGAAAGTTCTGGTGCCAGATCCGAAAGTTCTGGTTCCAGATCCGAAAGTTCTGGATCCGGATCTGAAAATCGCGGATCCGGATACGAAAAATTTTAGGATCCGGATCCTAAGGATCCGGAACCAACCGGATCCGGATTTCGGATCCGCTAGGATCCGGATCAGGCCATCCCTAATCCCTTCCCGAAAATTTTCAGACATTTTCGGAAAATTGAGAATTTTCCCCGTCCCGAATGTCGGGATTTAAAGAATTTCCAGTTCCGACCCAAAAAATTCTGTCCCGCACACCCCTACCCTGCAGTATGGTAAACCTTATCTCCAAAGGGAAATAAACTGTCCTTGTTGCCACTGTACTCATAAAAATGGGAACATGGGCGAAAGAGATCAGAGCTAAACTATACGAAATTGGACTGGGATGGATCTGGGAGGGGGGGGGACACGTCGACCAGGGGACATTGCAATTAGTGAAACGAAGATTAGAGGATATAGATAGGCAGGAACTAATAGCGGAATGTGAAACCAAGAGATCGCTCGAACTCCAAAGAAGGGGACCGAGGGAATGGGGACAAGTAGCGTACATCAAGAAGGTGAGCATGGTGGCAAGAAAGGGGTTGGCATGGATCAGGCTAGGGGGATGGAGACAAAACACAGTAAAAAATGAGGAAGGGATATATAAATGCGTATTATGTAATGGTGATGATGGGACAGAACATTTATTTTTATGTCAGGACACGCGCGTTCTGCAGGAGGAGAAGCTACGCAACATCAGCTTGGAAACTGTTCAAATCAATCGTAGTGCAAAGGAACATGGAACTATTGGAAAAAGTGGGTGTATATTTACAAACAGTTAGGGGGAAAAGAAGTGTTGCACAGAGACGGGATAAAGAAGAGGAATAAGTGTTAGTTTAAGTGAGAACAGTTAAAACGACCAGAACTGCTACTTAACACCTATACGGAATGTAATGGAAAGTGTTGTCTGTAAGAAAAATCATACTTGTGTAATACGAATAGATGCAGTGCGCACAGCCGATGGCTCGCACATGAGATGAGCAATAAATACTTACTTACTTAAGCCCCTATCACACGAAACTGGATTTCTAGTTGGAATGCTCTAGTTGACGCTGGACTGGCTACCCATTTGCTAGTTTTCGCCTCACACGGTACTTGTTACACCGTACTTGTCGTTAATCTTTCGTTCCCATAATGGCGGCCGCGCGAGATGTAAACAACGTATCACTTCACACTTTTAAAATACGATAACTATCCAACCGAGAGGAATATCGCATCGCATTAAATGGTTTTAGGTAGAGAAGAACGGCGCTGATAAAATACATACTTTACAACGTTTACTATACACGTATGGAAGAATATTTAAAGCCCCTATCACACGGAACTGGATTTCTAGTAGGAACGCTCTAGTTGACGCTGGACTGGCTACCCATTTGCTAGTTTTCGCCTCACACGGTACTTGTTACACCGTACTTGTCGATAGTCTTCCGTTCACATAATGGCGGCCGCGCGAGATGTAAACAACGTATCACTTCACACTTTTAAAATACGATAACTATTCAACGGAGAGGAATATCGCTTCGTATTAAATGGTTTTAGGTAGAGAAGAACGGCGCTGATAAAATACATACTTTACAACGTTGACTGTACACGTATGGAAGAATATTTTAGCTTTTTCAATTGTAAACATGCCTTTCGTGCTGTATGCACTCGGAAACCACAGACAAAAAAGGCTACTTTGCAAACTCACAGATTATCTTCACATGGCCAAACTTTGCTCTGATTGGCTGTTCCACAGAATCTAGTCGAAGAAGTTAGTAGCAATTAGAACATGTCCTATTCCTCAAAACCAGTCAAGCAGTCAGCCAGGAGGCCATATTTTCTACCTCGACAGTCAGTTCATCGCCAACTAGGGCATTCCAACTAGAAATCCAGTTCCGTCTGATAGGGGCTTAAGACATGTTCTAATTGCTACTAATTCTTCGACTAGATTCTGTGGAACAGCCAATCAGAGCAAAGTTTCGCCATGTGAAGATAATCTGTGAGTTTGCAAAGTAGCGTTTTTTGTCTGTGGTTTCCGAGTGCATACAGCACGAAAGGCATGTCGAGTACCATCTATGGTGACTGAGTGCACGGTGTTTACAATTGAAAAAGCTAAAATATTCTTCCATACGTGTATAGTGAACGTTGTAAAGTATGTATTTTATCAGCGCCATTCTTCTCTACCTAAAACTATTTAATACGACGTCATATTCCTCTCGGTTGAATAGTTATCGTATTTTAAAAGTGTGAAGTGATACGTTGTTTACATCTCGCGCGGCCGCCATTATGGGAACGAAAGACTATCGACAAGTACGGTGTAACAAGTACCGTGTGAGGCGAAAACTAGCAAATGGGTAGCCAGTCCAGCGTCAACTAGAGCATTCCTACTAGAAATCTAGTTCCGTGTGATAGGGGCTTTACTTACATAAAAATGAGTATTTTCTCTTTAACGACTTTAACTATAATTTACTGGGAAAAGGTTGACTTTGTTTTGTTTAAAACGTGTTTTTTTAACTCATGTTTAAAACAAAAAAATGTTTTAAACAAAAAAAGTTTGTTTTGTTCTTTTTAAAACAACACAAATTTTGCCAACCCTGATACGCATTGATGATGTCAGAGGGATGGACAGACGTTTTAACCCAATAGCTTTCATTACGAAAAGGATAGAGAAGAAAATGGGGGGAGAGGAGCTCGCAGCATTGCGTAGAAAGCAAACATGTCTGTAATAGGTTAGAAGATCGATATACTTTTTTGCCAATTAAAACAACGTAGTGTATATACAGCTTTGCTAAGAAATGCTCTTGGTTATCAGGCATTCTGGTAACATATATTAAGAATAGAAAGAAATTAGTGCGGTTACAAACACTGCTTTTGAAGGGCGGAGAACTCATTATGAGGGTTGTCACTGCCTCCGCGGTCAGCTCGAACACTTTCTCCCCAGAGCTCAACTTGTGGCGCGAGACCTATAACAATAGGTCTGGTGTTTTCTTTGTGGTGTTCCTGTGTTACGACTGACTGTTGTATAAAGCTTAAGTATTTCGAAAATTTAATAATTTAAAAATGAAATCAAATTATCGACATTCAACAATTACTGCGTTTTTATCCAAAATTTATTTGTGTGTTTTTATCTCTTTTACAAGTTTAGTATGTGACACTTATAACTGTTTATGTTTAACCCATATGAGTTATTTGTATTTTTGTGTTTGCATTTTGTTCTTTTTATTGTAATCTTACTCCTTTTGTAATATTTAGTATTGTATGACGTTTTCCACACCCATGGATATGGGTCTACGGAAATAAAGAATTTATTATTATTATTATTATTATTATATAACGACTTTGGGGAGGATGCGTCGACGGCCTTGGGGGAATGGGCACCCCTGGGTCTTCCCGTCAGATTCGCCAATGCTTACAATATGCCTGTTTTTGGAGAAGAATTATCCTAAGAGAAAAACCGCAAACACAAATAATAAACCACTTGACCCCACGGAAGCCTATTCACGCTTTTACCTGGCCATTCCCCGCCCCCTTCCCTCTTCCCAACACGTGTTTGCAGCGACTGGCAACAGGCGGAGCTGTTATTTTTAACTCCCCAAATCGAGGTTAAGGCAAGAAAGGAAAGAGCTTTTTTTGAATGGTCTGAATTGTAAAAGAAGGTATAGACCATCAAAACCTTACATTTCCTCTGATTTTTTGTATATTTATTATTTTCTCTTGGAATGTTAACGACTTTTGTTTCTGACAGAAACACACTTGTTTGGGGGTAGTGATCTCAAAAGTAAAAGCCCATACTTGCCCGCGGGGAAGAAAGGGGAGGGGGATTTCTTCTAGTGATGTAGGGACGACAAGTTGTTCCTGAGCGAGGGAGGGTTGGGGGTGAGACGAATCCCTTGAGCATACTTTGCCGGGTGTCAGATTTCTTTCTAAACAAGCCCCGAAACTCCACGTCGGTTTTCTTGTGGGTGGGACGCATCCAGTAGCGTGCACGTATGTCAAGTGGAAATCGCCACATATTAATAAATTATAAAATTATACCTCAGACGTTTGCACATCGTTAGCACATGAAAACACACTATTTATTTTAATAAGCACACAAATATTAATAAAGACATTACTTAGTTTATTGTGGCGATTCTGGCTTGATATCAAGATAAAATCGTCACAAATCAAAAAAATATTTTTGAGCAACCAAATTGTACTATCTTTTAGGCATTCGTTAGCACAGGAAAGCACACTATTTGTTTTAATAAGCACACAAATATTAATAAAGATATTAATGAGTTTATTGTGGCGATTCTGGCTTGATATCAAGATAAAATCGCCACAAATCAAAAAAAATATTTTTGAGCAACCAAATTGTACTATGTTTTAGGCATTCGTTAGCACACGAAAGCACACTATTTATTTTAATAAGCACACAAATATTAATAAAGATATTAATGAGTTTATTGTGGCGATTCTGGCTTGATATCAAGATAAAATCGCCACAAATCAAAAAAATATTTTTGAGCAACCAAATTGTAGGTTTTAGGCATTCGTTAGCACACGAAAGCACACTATTTATTTTATTAACCACACAAATATTAATAAAGATATTAATGAGTTTATTGTGGCGATTCTGGCTTGATATCAAGATAAAATCGCACAAATCAAAAAAATATTTTTGAGCAACCAAATTGTACTATCTTTTAGGCATTCGTTAGCACACGAAAGCACACTATTTATTTAAATTAGAACACAACTAGTATTCAACATCTTTGACATTAATAACTGAATCTTCAGGATTTTGACTTGATATCAAGGTAAATTTGCTGCAAATCAATTTTTTTAAGCAACAAAACTGTAAATATAGAAATTTTACCTATTTGATAAAATCTACCAATCACGTCAATTCTGGAAAAATAACGTATGGTGAACACTGATCTAAATTAATGCAACGGTACTCGGATATGCTAATCGACACTGGACCTGCAGTTAAAAGTGGAAACAACCCACCTACAGTGAGTTTTTAACTGACAACAAACCTGATACCCTTTTATAACTAAGCCACAGTGTTGCCACGATAACATTGGGTACGTTTCTTTTTTTTTGCTAAGTAAAGTAGGATACACAAGTATTTCTATGTAAATTTCCATAATTCTCCTGTGGCATCCAACTTGATTTTAAAAATTTAATTTCTACTTATGTTGCTCTATAGGCACATAGATCAAGATAAGAACAAAACACAGCTTGTTTTGAATTTTTTACAATACATGAGGCTCGCATTCTATTAAACAAGTAGAACAAACATTGTGATGGACAACATTTGCTGGGTAATACTTATTCATCCCACTTATCAAGCCTGCACAAGAGTTTCTCAATTTTATTAAATAGGAAGAAAAACAAACGCAGTATATTTTAGGTATTTAATATATTCTTTCATTGCGGTTTATGCAACAGATTTAATATGCACAATGAAATTTCAATATATCGAAACCTTACATTTTCATGTTAATTTTAACCATCATAGGCACACATTTTTTTAAAGTTATGGAAGTAACATATTACCTAGGTAAATATGATTGAAGTACAAAAATTCTGAGTGACATTTGACAACGAATGAAAGCATAATTCAACTTCAGAGAATACATTAAAACATTTATAACAAACAATAAATGGACAAATAACACTTTTCTACACACATTTTGTTACCGAAATGAAAGTAGCCATTCTTTAATAATTTGAGAAGATATAATCTTATCCAGGGCCTCGAAATAGGTATGTTTTTACGCCACTTCATGCAAAGAATGCTTACATTGCAAATAATTAAATATATGACACGTGGGAGCTTTCGAAGAATAAACATAAAGGATGCAGCAAGTAGGCCAAAGGCGTATCCATGCATGGGCTCACCGACTCAGGGCACTTTTTGCAAAACTACCCTCCTGACGCAAACACAAGAGGCGTTCTTTATGGATTTGGGAGGGTTGAATTCGAAAGTGAAATTGACTTGTGTTGGTTGGTTCTTGTCATATATCCTTTAAATTTTCCTACATTACGGGCGCACGTAGGATCTTTTTCAGGTAGGACACAATTATCGATGAATAATTTTGAGGAAGGAAGTAGGCAAGTACACAGCAGAAAAGAATAAAGAAGTAAAGTTATCGCCTGTAAACTGTACCGTGTCATTAAAACGGTGTGTAGAGGTAGGATCCTACACATTCTCGGTCTCTGCCATAGTGGATGTGATGTTATCAGTTAAGCTTCAACAGTCTTTAACCAATTGCTTAGAGGCTGATCTAACTTAAAATCACCGTTATCCCGTGACAGTAAGATACCATAACGATCTGTGTGGTCAGAATGCATACATTATTAAAGATAAAGCATGAAGTTAAACTTCAAGGAATACATTACAAAAAATAAATGTTTTAGTTAAAGTTATAAGTGATCCATTAGACAAAATAAAATATATTGGTGATATATACAAAGTAATAATTAGATGAGATGAAGCATGTAGGTATTCTACAAGGAATACATTGCAAGAAAACTGTCACATAGACAACATTTTAAAAGAAGCTTCAAATAATACTTCACACAGATAAAGCACATAGATAATGTTCAACTCATATAATACAAAAATAAAGCAAATAGGTTACCTTGAAAAGACATTACAATAGATAAAGATCATTGGATAAATTTCAAACAATACATTACAAAGAATAAAACCATTTCTATTCCATTAATTAAAATATTATCTAAAACCTATGCAATAATTAAGGGACAACACATCCTCCATGTTAACACCTTTGTTATCTATATACGTATACAGTATTGTGTGTGCTGCGAGACTATACTCTCACTAGACATCTTCACGACAGACACCCAATTTGATGCATAAATAATGTATCACTACATGATATTAAAATATTGAACAATTACTTATAAATTTTACAAAGTAATAATTTCGTATTAAATTTTTCCATACGAATATTGTTTTCTACGAACTGTTAAAATGATCAATAGTAATAAAAATCAACATGTACATTATTTTTGTAAGTTGATATTTCAAATTAATTTTAAAGCTTAGAGTGAGCTTGTAATTTTGCAAAAGATTATTAGTTTCGAAACACATAATGTGCTTATTAAAATAAATAGTGTGCTTTCGTGTGCTAACGAATGCCTAAACGTAGTACAATTTAGTTGCTCAATTTTTTTTTATTTGTGGCGATTTTATCGATATCAAGCCAGAATAACCACAGTAAACTCATTAATATCTTTATTCATATTTGTGTGCTTATTAAAATAAATAGTGTGCTTTCCTGTGCTAACGAATGCCTAAAAGACAGTACAATTTGGTTGCTCAAAAATATTTTTTTGATTTGTGGCGATTTTATCTTGATATCAAGCCAGAACTGTAGGTGCAGTCCCGATTAGACTTACAGCATAAAGTGGACTTAAAAAACCAACTTAATCAAATCAGCGTGCGTCCCGTAGCCAGAACCCAAGGCCTGGCAGAGACACGTGCTGAGTTTAGTTACGGTAGGGGGCTGGGCCACGTATAATGTGATGGGTGCAAATAACTCAAGTGTTGACGTAGCCAAATCAATCAAAAAAATGAAAGGACAATAGGGTCTCTGCAGCGCCGTCCCTGACCCCGGATACTGTACCAGGGATACAGGGCTCATAGTATGGCCAATTCGATTTCGAAGGTAACAATTTTATTTCAGAATATATTATGCATATAAATACTAATCAAAATTGAATCAGTAGTTTTAGATGTGCTTCAAAAATTAATTTTCTTACACAGAATCTAATTTGTCCACTCTGACGGTACTGCAGAAGTTGTTTTCTAACCTTACAAATGATAATTAATTAACATGTAACTGCGAGCAAGCATATTGATTTTCGCACCTGGGCCTCCCTGATGGTACAGTGGTCGTGTCGTCGCCTTGTAATCAAGGGGTCCCGGGTTCGATACCCGGTAGAGCCACAAGTGGTTCGGATCCCACTTTAAACTGTAGGTCCAATCCCGATTAGCCTTACTGTGCATAAAGTGGACTTAAAACACCAAATCAAATCAAACTCGTGATTTTCGCACCGTATTGCAATGATTAGTTGATTTGATTTGTATTACGGTCCACTATATGCACAGAGGTCCTCCTCCGTGGCCGTGCAGCCTAAGTCGCCGTGCTTTGAACTCCGACTGCGGGACGGCATAGGTTCGAGTCCGCCTGGGTTCTCGGCCTGTCTCGGCCTGTGTATAGGACCGGTGGCAACCCACCATCGCGAGGAAATTGGGGAGCTACGAGTGAGTAGCGTAATCCGGTCTCGGAAATCTCCTATAAGGCTGGGGATTCGACGTGCTGACCCCACGTCATCCCATTACCGGTTAATAAACTCCAGACCCCTAGGGTAGGATTGAGGGAGGGAGACTTGCATTCGGGAGATAGGCCTAGGGCTGTCGAGCCACGGATTATTATTATTAGAGGCTAATCAGGACAAGAGCTAAAACTTCCAGTGGAATCCGAACCACTTCATGAAATGTTACCTCCACAGGGGATAGAAACCGGGACACCTCGATATCAAAATAACCGTTTTATCGCTAGACTATCTGGGCTGGGAGCCCAATTTTAATATTTCGAATTCTTAGCATTTCAAAATTAGGTAGTTGTGTACTCTTTGATTCCTTAACATCGTATTTCTCCCTCTCGAATATTTGCAGCGAAAAGAACAGATATAACGATGAAACCAATGAGGGAGCATCGCTAACACTCATGCAATTGTCAAAACTCGAATGAGGAACTAACGAACAGAAAATGAATACTGTATAACGTTCTTTAGATTTTGAACGTCGTCATAAATATTAATTTTTTATGCTTGTTAGACCTACTTCGAAATATACTGATACGATTTATAGAGGCTAATAATGCCCCAATGGAAGTTTTATAATGGAAAATGTAAACTTCTACTTTTTAAGTTTTCGGTCCGCAGGTTGTTGCCCCAAAGATGTTTTTCCCTGATTGTACATATTATCCGTTTGACAATAAATAACATCATTATAATGTATAATGCATATGTTTAACACACACGCATGTAGGCTATATATACTAATTATATTTTACATTGCAAAGGTTATGTGCAAATGTAACTGTTGATCAGTGTGTGATTGGGTTCCAAAACTATGGGGGCAAGGTGCAAAAAGTGGGGGAGGGGAGGGCAAGAGCAGTTTATTTTCCCATGGTATGTAAGGTTTGGTATAGTGCTAGGGTAAAAGTGGCAAAAAGTGAGGGGAGGGCAACTGTTCCCCTAATCGCCGCCACTGCTGTTGATACATAAACAAAATGAAAGATCACGAAAAACAAATGGAAGAAGAAAAATCTCTTTTTGTAAAAACTGTGACTGACGACTCATTGCGAAGGTAATTATTTAGCCTTCTCTAGGCCTATTGCGAAAATTGTTTTTCAAATAATTGTTTCATTAAAAATAGCTCAACATTGTTTGTAATAATATAGTATATTACAATTATAGGACAACCTATTGCATTTGCTTTTGTGATGCAAAAATAAAAATAATAAACAATGAGTAAAAAAAATAAGTATATTCTTCCGACTATAATCTTTTTTTCTTTAGTTTGAAACATTTATTTTACATATTATGCTGTTCATTAGATAACATTTTTGTAATCTGTAATTTTAAAGGCAGTGTATTGTTTGTAATAAAATATTCCAAACCATATCAAGGGTAGAACTACAAATATTGTCAACTGACCCCGAACATATGGTCAACTCACTCCACATACGAGGTGAATTTACATTACTGACACTCTTCGAAAATAAAAACAAACTCTTACAAGTTTTAGAAGTATGGTGAATTTTTAATTCATAGTGATCGAAGAAACTAGAGGTATTGTTTGTTCATAGCATGTCGTCAATAGTAGATCTTATTTTTTAAGAACTTCAAAAACAGAAGGGTGCCTTAGAAAAATTGTTAAATGTTCCAAATTTCGCCACGACAGATAAATGGAAATAATGGCGATACACTTGAAATCATGGAGTTTATTGTTAGGAATATAGTCGAAGTCTTACTTTCAAGTAACTTTCAAGAATTATATGGCACATTTGTTATTCTGATTTAACGATACAAGTGTTGCAGAAAACACATGCTGCACTCATGGCCGTCCGGAAGGGGGGCCGTGTCCCCTTCCTGGAAAATGAAAGTCAAAAAAAAATTATCTATTTTTCACATATAATTTCATTTCAGCCACAGTAATATGTGTTAATTATTGCATGAATATGATAAATTCAAATTTAAACAATATTTTTTGAGGGAGCAACACTATAATTGGGGAAAATGTGCATTGTTTGCCATACCCCCTGGAAAAAACTACTTTCCTTGCCACTCCCTGGAAAAATACTGTGGACGTCCATGGCTGCACTCCATATTTTAAAAATGATAATGAAAATTTCCATAAATTATAAATTAATATTATATATATATATATATATATATATATATATATATATGTGTGTGTGTGTGTGTGTGTGTGTGTGTGTGTGTGTGTGTGTATGCATATATATTGAGAACTGAATTTGAAAATTCAGGCGCCAGTTGAAAATCCCTACATTTTACATTACCAATTTCGCCTTAAAATAAGCACTCAGGAAAGCTATTATCAATTACACAGGACAGGCAAAGGCAACCTTATTTTCACGTAAAGATTCGGAAGAGTTTGTGGTGGATGACACGCTTCGCACACCCAAACCCAGAGCTATAGATCGACCACAAGGAAAAAAACCTTGGGACGGGAAGTCCCCGCGCAGCTTTCCCTTCATCCCTTCTTCCCTCCACCTCGGGCCATAAGGAAGCATGTTCCACTCTCCCCCTCTCCTCTCGCGGGGGTAGGGTGCACAGGAGTCGCGGCTTCGTCGGGTACAAGAGATCTGACCAATAAGGACGTTTGAAACCCACGTGACTGTCACCGAAAGAGCTCTCCCCCCAATTTGTGCTGGAAACAGCAAAAGAAGACGGCCGCGCCATCTACTGGCCACCGATGGAAATGCAATTTCAAAGCGCAGCGAGGTTTAAATGTGGGGTAATCCTCTACTCCTTAACTCCTCTATGGTAATATTACGTGATATTTAAAATGTTACTAAAATTTTTAGAGAACCACTCCTTATGTATTTATATATTCCCTGCCCAACAACTCAAAACCACCCATATCACTTAGTAGATCAAAGCCCCTGGCCGACCAAATATTTTCAACGGGGCCCCAAGCTTCAAAATGAAATTGAAATATGATCAAAGATAAATTTCCCACATTGTTCACACCTGTTACGTTTTACTTCAGAGCGGACCAAAAACTCAGGAGGTGGAGCCCAGGGGCAATTATCCCTTTCCCCTTAGGGCCAGCAGCCCCAATTCCGCCACGCAGGGTATACAACGTATACAGTGCTCGAAGTGCTCCAATCCTTCCAATCGGCATTTCATTGAGTGACAAAGTTTCAGTGAATAAAGTTCAGTTGCTGCTTAGTTCTCTATCTCTCAAGACGAGTCCGCTGCTATTTCTTCGCAGCAGATTGCAATTGACCTTTTGATGTTAGGTCACCATCGACAATCTAGAGGTCCAGTTCAGCCCCCATAACTGAAATTATAAGTTTGCTTGAGTATAACTCAGGCGCGGTTGGCCCTATAGCGCACAGGATCAGTGAACCCCCAGTAATATACGATAATCACCTCGAGAATGAACAATGTCTTTAAATTTTCACATTATTTCGCTAAAAATTCTACACAATAAGTCATGTATTTGTGCCCGTAACACGGCGAACTCTCTTGCTGAGAAGAAGAAACCGCGAATCGGCCGCCCTGATACAGACCCTCAGTTGAACCCCCACAGGACAGCTCGTGCCATTGTGAAAGCTTCGTGCGGGAGCAGAAGCGCGAGGAGGGTATAGGACAAAATACATGGGAGATGAGATTCCAGAACCTATGTCTCTACCCAACGGTCATGCGCAGTTCGTTCTCTCGCAGAAGCCACAGGACAAGGCTCCTTTCTCGCTGCTTCCTCCCTTCCAGTGTTGCTGTGTGCGGTTCAAGTTTGAAGCGCACACATTACATATTCAATCTTCTCTTGTATCATTTTTGCACCGAACTTCTTGGAATAAATGCAAGATTGTGTCAGAGATGGATGAGTGGAAACAAATAGAAGCTGGAATTAGATGCGATGAATTAAAATAAAGGAGATACATTACCAAAATACCTTGTGCATGCATTCAGAGGTTTTCCCTTAAAGGTGGAAACACTTCGGGTTCGCGAAAGAGAAAGAATGGCGCGAAGACGTGACTCGCTGTCGCTCGGTGTCAAAGTCTCAAGTTTTTTAGTTTTTGAAGTGCTTGGATACTTGTTGGAAAGTATTAAGTGATGCTGCGAGTGAAACGAGGAATGGACTTTACCTAGGTTATGTCATTTGATGCAGTGTAGGCGTTGCTGTCCGCGCAGGTAAGAAATGACCGATAGAAATGCACATAATTAACGTAAACAAACTTCCTTGTCCACTGAAAAAAAGCGTGTGCTGGTCGACCAGCCCCAAATTTGAACAAACCTGTCGCGTATAAATGAAAGGGTCTCACGTTCGATTTCTAGTATGCGCATGCCATTAGTTGCCATTTCCCTTTAACAAATGTAGGACCAGTTCTGATTAGTCAGCATGGACGTCCGGAAGGGGAAAAGGGAGCCGCCCCTCCATGGAAATTGAATGTAAACCAAAAATTATATATTACACGCATATAATTTAATTTCAGTCACAGTAATTTTTGGTAATTATTATAAAAGCGTTGCAGTAACTTCAGACTGAAGGAGTGTTTTTTGCTCCTCGTGGGGAAAAAATATATTACTTGCCCCTACTTGAGGACGTCCATGATATTCCAACAAAACTCAACTTTTTCATTAAGGCACAATTTATTGTAGTTTCAGCCCTAACTTTATTCGCACACCCCTACAACAAAACCTTATACTCCCAGATAAAAAGAATTCTTGACAAAGCTTTTAAACCCTCCCCCATCCTTTTGTTGGGCGAAGGAAGTATATTTTGCGGAAAGTGAATATATGTCACATCACTTCAGTGAACCCCCGGGTAAATAATGCACGAGCCGCGCCTGGTATAACTCACTATTAGTATTAGAAGCGTAATGTGAGCGGCTCTTATGTCGAATCTTGGCCTGGCATAGCCAACCAGAGGATGGCTTTTTGGGCTGAAGGCGCGTCCACCTCAAGTCCAAAAAAGGAGGGTTTACTGTCCTTTAAACAATTTCGCCAAATAGTATTTTTTAAATATATGTGTAACCTACATTTTTTTCTAAAAAAAAAAAAGGGTCGAACAAAAATGCAAAGGATCACGGACAAAATAGTTGGCTGTGTGAAGCCAAAAAATTGGAAGGTAGGTTTAAATTTCATTAATTTTACAACTTGTGGGGGGGGGGGGGGTGTGCTAACTATTCTGCGTCCTTCCACTCTGGTGTCATCTCGATTTTTTTTTCCACTGAGGGCCACCCCCATATTTTACTTGCAGGGGGGGCCCAGGGAACTGCGCTACGCCACTGATTATTATTATTATTATTATTATTATTATTATTATTATTACTTCATCCTATATTGATTGATTGATTTTACTTCGCTTTTGTGCCACTTTTGGCTAATTTGCGAAGATGGGGATGAGTGATGACATGATGAAATTGATGAATGGACACCCACAAACATCCATGCCCAGGCCGGAAATCGAACCCGGGACCCCTGGCGTGGTAACGCGATGTGCTAGCAACTCCGCCCCGGGGGCCGGCTCATCCACATTGAAGCCAGAATATCTGCTTGAACGTACAAGGTAGCGCAAAAGTCATCACCTGATTTTCTTAGCCGGGTTTTAAATTAAACAAAGTACGATTTTTTTGTGTTAAACTTTTAATGATACTTGTAAGTTCAATTTTTAAAGATAACATCCAATAAATGACCACCATTCGAATAGATGCAAATTTGGGATCTTTTAATTGCGTTGGTGGTGTTGGAAACTATCTGCGGGGATATGTTTTCCATTTCATGCTGAATATTGTCCTTTAGTTGCTGTATCGTTTCTGGCTTATTCACATAAACCAATGACTTCAAATATCCCCAAAGGAAAAAATCTGGAGCGGGGTTAAATCGGGGGACCTCGCCAGCCATGGCAAATCACCAAAACGGGATATTACTCTCCCCGGAAAAGTGTCACGCAAAAGAGCTAATGTTTCGCCGGCTGTATGTGGGGTATACTTATTCATTTTCGCACACAATAAATTTCGTGAGTATCTTCTCATTAACTGACAAAACACTACTGATATAAACAACAAGATGACAAAATAAAGGTCAGTTCAAATTGTATGATGACTTTTGCGCCACCTGTTACTTCCATAGATGTTTTACATCTCCTTGCATTTTCGAGAATTATTCCGCAATATAAACTGGCCGAAAGAGCCTAATCAACCTGGCAACAATTGAAAGTAGGTGCTCGCTCATTGCTCATCACATTTACTTTACATTACATCGACCTCCCTTCGGTTACAGCGCCTTAAATAACGTAGTGTGGAAAACGGCACAGTTCCGCGCTCTCTGGCTGGTTCAACTCGAAAATGATCCGCTAGAGGCGCTGGTGTTGGAGCCGGTGCTTGGTATTCGTCTGCTTATAATGGAAGTAAATGGAGTTTTCGCTGCAACGTCTGATTCTTTTACATGAAGCATTTCTATGAATGTGATAATTGCTATGATATTTGGTACAGTGGTCGCGAAGATATTAACGAACATTCTAGACAGTCGACCACGTCCTGTTATCGTCATACTTTCGTTAATAATACGGGAGAAAAAATACGCGTGGAATGCTCTTGGCAACTAAATTTTTGTGTATGAATTAGGTTCATTATTATTATCATCATCATCATTTCTTTTAAAGATATACACACTGAAGCATTTGTATTTTTGATATTTACTGTCTCTTTTCTTCCGCTTTAAACTAATCGCGGCGATGATGATAATGATGACTGCATGAAACTACAAGGGAAACCCCACAAAACTTTCTTAGTGCCATCGACATGAGTGTAAGGAAACTTTCAAACCAATGGGACAAGCGACACGGAATGTTCACACTGTCACACTAGTGACAAACACTTCCAGACTGTAAAATAGCATTCATTGCACATGAGGGTCCAAACAGTAAACGATACGTTCATGTGTCGTATTCGCATGCTACTTGTTTTTTCGGTCGGAAAGAAAGGTGCTCAGCCCGAAGCGACGCGCTACAGGGGGAGTTCCCAACTAAGTGACAAGCGACAGCCTTGAAGCGGCACTTCAGTCTATTAGCAAGCGTTTGCTGCTAATTTTGCGAACACCAGATCTAGGCGACCCGATAAGCCACACGTGTCGCTTTGTCGCTTGTCTGTCGCTCAAACTGGGCCATTTCCTCAATAACTTGCAACGTGTTGCCGTGGTTTGTTGTTCGCGCATGCGCGATGCAATGAGTGTCTTGCTTTAGGGATATTGCGCACCAAAGCGGCACGCGACACTTATCGCTTGAGGATTTCACCAACCGAACGCTGGCCTGTGCTGCCCGTCATGCCTTTACAATGTGAAATGTTGCTCTTGATTGGCTCGTTTCCAAGCAACATGTGTCGCGTCTCGTTTCAGTATGAAAGTTGCCTTGGACCGAAGAGTAGTATCAAAAATACTTGGGAGCAATTAATCATCCTTTTAATTGACATTAATGGCTTTTTATTCATTTTCGAGGGGTGACGCTATTGTTAATTAATCTAGCGCCACGTGTCGGGGGTGGAGGAGGAGATGAGTCATCGATGACTCATGCACACGTGTGAGTTTGAAATTAATGGTTTTCCATTAGTGCACAAAAGATACTATTGTGTATTCCGTTTTTACCCTAACCTAACCCTATTGTTGTATTTTATATATGCGTTTCTGCCGGATATGAGTCACAGATGATTTATACAAACGTTGGAGTTTGGAATTAATGGTTTTTCCATTAATGTACAAAAGACACTTTCGGCCTATTCTAAGGCGTCGATGATGTCATGTGGTGACGGTGGTGGATTATATTAGGTGTAATTAAGGATCTGGATTTACCCGAATTCAACTGGTGCCGACGCGTTCGATCGGAGGTAGAAGATATTATAACACATGTTCGCTTTAAAGGCGAAGTAATTGAACTATGTAGCCTATATGAAAACGAAGCATTCGGGCAGAATGCATGTTATTAATAATAATTGCTTTTAAAAAAGGGAACAATACTGCAAGAATCTGTTATGTGGTTGCATT
Organism: Lepisma saccharinum; assembly: GCF_977018435.1. NCBI lineage: Eukaryota > Metazoa > Arthropoda > Insecta > Zygentoma > Lepismatidae > Lepisma > Lepisma saccharinum. The sequence goes on from NC_139250.1 coordinate 34,545,040, forward strand.
CATCCTCACCTCTAAACAGCGAGCGATTATTGACGCGCGAGGGGGAAGAAAGGTTCTCCATTGTTGTCCCCCATCGGTCTTCTTCCGGAGTTGAACGGCAGACAGGTGCCGCCAATATTTTTACACGCGGGTATTGATTTTCTTTGAGGTTCCAATTTTATTTTGTGGAAGTAATTTACGCGTTCTTTTATCTTCCGCCTTTCGTAACATTGCAAGGACTATTTGACCTAAGGCGTAAGGAATTTGGCTGAACTAGGAACAATCAGTTCCAGTATCTACAGGTTAAAGTGGATGCGATCCACTATTTGCTTTTATTTCTAGGTTGCGAACCACGGACCCTTTGATTATTGATTTATAAACATCAGGATTCATGTAAAATTGACCAGATGTTTTTACTGTTAGGGCCAATATTTTGCATTTTTTGTGTATTTTTACTCAGAAAACGCTATTTGAACGATTCAAGCAAGAGTTTGCATGGCAATTTAGACACACAAACTGTGTTTCTTCAACTTTAGCTGAAGTTTAGGTTTATTTTTTTACTCTAATATCACAATTTCATCTATTCGGGCAGGAGTGTTTATTGCAGTTTAGACTTGCAAAGATAATTTTTTCAACTTCTTTTATTAATTTTTCTATTTATTGCCTTTTGTATCTTATATTTTTTAATTCTTAACTTTGAGTTTTTTATTTATTTAAAAAATTTCTCTAATCACTAAGGAAGAAGTACTTTTAAGTAAAACTGTACCCACAAACTTTATTATTACTATTATTATTATTATTATTATTATTATTATTGTTGTTTTTGTTTTGATGTAGTTGTTGAATCTTGTTGTTGTTGTTAGGGTTTATTGACTTCCACTACGCTATTTTCGGTTTGCTTCGTAGGAAAGTTTGTTTATTTTAGAGTTTCCTCGGTATTTTCTTACTGTTAGGGTAGGTAAAGTTTCCTAAATATATGAGTAGGGTTCCATATATTCTTGTTCTTGCATGTTTTTCATATGATGTGATCACCACAACTCTCCAAGTGCTTGTACTGCATGTTTCCATTTTATTGAGGCTTAGTGATTCCTAGAGCCACTTTATGCATGAGAGAAAGCTTGAAAATTTCGATCTCAGATAACCGTCAACCTTATGTCAGAGTATTTTCGAGTATATTTTAGACTTATTATGGGCCACTAGAATATCACGGCTTTCTTAATTTTTAAGTATGTTGCGCAGTTATTGTATTTTTGCTTTTGCTTACTAGATAAACTGTATGAAATGTTTAATATTTGTACTTTTTGCACTTATAAGAGGCCAAACTTTTACTGTAACTAAAATTATTATGTCTCTAAGCACTGAAACCCCTTTACCAAGAGTACTATAAATGAATGTTTATTAATATTGTTTCTTTCATCCCTTAAATATAACAATTTAACAACATAATGACAAATCACAGGACAAGTCGATGTTAGCAGATGACTACGTGGCTCTTAAGTCCACCTGCCAAACTTTTCTTACCATGCTATTTAGCCTTATAGTCTTTTATTCTGGGTACGTTTCAAGAACTATTGACTTTTTTGAGTGTTTGATTAATACCAGGGGTTATTTGTATCTGTTATGCTGTATTATTCGAGGCTTCTATTTTTTATTCTACAATCACTATATGTCCCTGAGAACTAAATTCCACTGACTGAAGCTTAAAGCTTAGGCTCTACAGCATGTTGAATGGTTAATCACTGATCAATATGAATTTTACAGAGGCTTGTAGGAGGCATAGGAACACACGCCAGAGCCTTATTAGCGTGCAAGAAGCACTTTCAGGGAGTACTACGAGGAAACGAAGTTGATTTTTTTGAGTGCTTTACCAGTTGCACAGCCAATATTTGCTATTTCAAGTAACTACATGTACCAGAACATTTTACAGCCCAGCACTAACTAGACTTCAATTTATACTATATTAGGTGCTAAATGTAGCAAGAACACTGATTGTACATACTTTTGAGAATCCAACTATATCAGGATTTTTTCTATGTAAGTATATTTTTATTGATTAATAACTTTAACAGACCAATCAGGAAGACGACAAAACTCACTAAACTTAGTACTATAGTGTAGGTGATTGCATTAAAAGTAGAAATTATAACAACCACAAGATTTCGCTTTTTGCTTTTGTGACTAATCGTGACGCTTTTTGTGACTAATCGCGACGCTGAGAATGAATGGATGGCCAAAAAATCTTAAGGACTGGATGTATTTTACCACTACAGACGCCTATGTAGAAACACTAGAGTACTGTTAGCTTTCAAAATTGAGGTTATACTGTACTGTTTCTTAAATATTTTGTATTTGGCACGCTTAACAAGTTACACTTAGTTCCATTTCAGGACAAATATTGCTCAACTCTCAAATTACTGTGTACAAGTTGATATTTCTGCTATCAGAGGAATTAACAACCCTATTTTACAAACAAATGGCATTGTTTACACTTTATTTACTTCAATCTGAGACTAACATTTTACAGTAATTGAATCATTCAGCCCTAGTCAATACTTTACTGCATCAGAAAGTTTGTTATTAATCTAATAAGTATGCTATTTTGTGCTATTCTAACGCAAACGTTGTTTAATTCACTGGTTATAATGCAAACTTTTGCACAAATTCGATATATTCACTACCTTCAAACCAAACAATTGTAGTTATTTAGCGCATTTCATTTATATTTCTTGTAATTAACTTATGTTTCTTATAATTAACAAACTAAACTAATTACTTTGGCATGTTAAAAACCTTATTTTTTACTATTTCCTATTCTATCAGGTTCTATATTGCTGTTTTTATCAATTTACGTAAGACCACACTCTGGTAAATACACATATATTCTCTTTTATACACACGCACGCCACACACACACACACACATTTACTCACTTATACGAATATACATCTGACGTTTTTCAATATTTTGCTATGAAGTTTGCATCGACGCTATTCAAACAAGGGCAGGCAATGTAGTATTTATGAGTATTAGTAATCCCAAAGTGCTGTTTTTTGGTGTCCAAGTTCAGATGAGAGTCTGCTATGTGCCTTTTGCAGGGGATTGCTTGTGAAGTGTATGCATATTGAGCATTATTGAGTGTGAATGCTTCCAAGTTTTGCTGTTATTTTCCTATAATTCTGCGAGACTGTAGAGAGTTCTCCCTTTTCAAGCAGTTTTCTTTCATTGATTGGATACTTTTTGGGAACTTAGCAGTTTTTTATGTTATGAAGCAGATTGTTGTAGAATATTTTGCATGGTCTTTTGTGATATTGAGTGGCTGCTGTAATGGTAGTAAGTATCTTTCCTTCTTGTGTTGATGTTCTTGTGTAGGTTTCCTATTTTCGGTCAAGTTGCAGTACTTAGAATAATCGCTATTGTCTTATTGATCTACGAAGCTCCTTTGAATAATCATTTGCATGTGACCCTATACTCCACGCTGTACTTTGTTCTGGGAGCTATCTTTTGAAGCCTTGGCATTCTGCTAGTACAGCATTATTATCGTAGAGGTAAATTAGTTCGTGAAAATATGTATTTTTCTGATTAAGTATAGTCACTTAGTTGTTCTAGCAGGTATAAGTAGTTACTGCTGATGTTGTTAATTTCCTATTCGCAGGTGCTATGTATGATGTAGCTTTTTTGGGTAATTATAATTCTGTACTGTAAATAGCCTTGGCTGTCCCTTTTATTCTTATGTTGTTGAGTTTCTCCATAAGCATGCCCTGTTTTACTCTATTCTATGCCTTGTTGCTGCTAGATATCTGAGGTATGTTGCTGGTTCATATCTGAGTTAGCTTGTTTGACTACCTATTATTTTTGCTATGGCTGTGGCTATTGATGTCCCTTTCTGAATTCCATGTTGGTTTCTGTTTATCCTTGTTGCTGCTTGTTATCTGAGTTACGTTGTTTGACTTCAGTGCTATCCTATCCTCGTATCGTTTGTCGCGTGTCGCTTTGGTGTAAAATCTCCCTGAGGAAACCGTGCAGTCAGAGCTTGTGTCCCTACGGTTCGAAAGGCTGCATTGATTACGGACTGCTCGCTTCCAAGCGACATTTGTGGTTTGTCGCCTCGGTATGAAATATCTCTCAGGATACTATTTTATATTCTAATAACATAGAAAAATAAAACTCTAGTACACAATCCAACACCTGACGTCCGGAATCACTTTGCGATGTTTCTTCTTGTGTTACGCATGTTATTTATTTATTAATTTTATTTTACTTTTCTTTCCAAATTAATGTCATTTCGTGACTGCAAATCACTCCACAAATATAACTGTTTCCATCAATTCACTTACCGCCTTTATAGACAAACAAATCTACACAATATATTCCAAAAACTAACTAAGCCGTATTACTTTCATAAGAAAATTAGCAGCTGTGCTGATCGCACTGCCATCTATGTTTTCATCAGTCGGGGGAACCAGTTTCTTTGGTCGTTTTCCACACTCATGGGCGTCCGGAAGGGGGGGCAAGGGGGGGCCGTGGCCCCCCCTGGAAAACGAAAGTCAACCAAAAATTACATATTTCACACATATAATTTAATTTCAGCCACAATAATGTGTGTTAATTATTGCATGAACTTGATAAATTCAATTAAGCAATGTTTTTTTGAGTGATGATCACTATTATTGGGGAAAATATGCCATGTTGGCCCCCCCTGGAAAAATATACCTTCCTCGCCCCTCCCTGCAAAAAATCCTGCGGACGTCCATGTCCACACTACGTTATTCAAGGCGCTGTACTTCGGTCATAACATATTTATTGATATGCGGTATTTACAATTTATGATTTAAAAACTAACCATCATGTTTTGACACTACACATTTATTTCCTGCACTACTATACACAACAGCACAGCAACAACACTACGTCAGTACATACGTATGTTCAGTTCAGAATATTCGTATGTGACTGAAAAAATATCTATGCGATAGTACGAAATTTGGACACGTAGCCAGTGGCGAAGGAACCAGAGGGACAGGGGTGCACTGTAACTCGCATTCTTTTTAAGGAGTACAGTACCCCTAATTATTTTTGAACAGGATTGTACTTCTTGTACTCACCCGGTGGCTCTTGTCCTCCCCGGTGGCGCAGTGGTAGCGTCTTCGCCTTGTAATAAAGGGGTCCTGGGTTTGATACCAGGTGTAGGCACATAGTGGTTCGGATCCCACTTTAAACTGTAGGTCCAGTTCCGATTAGTCTAACTGTGCATAAAGTGGACTTACGATGAAACACCAACTCAACCAACCAACTTATCTGTGCTCTCGGAGAACTTGTTGAGGGAAACTGTTTGAAATTAGCGCAAGACGAAGGAATGACTGGAGCTTTACCTTTTCCGGAATTATACGATTTTTAAACCAGCTAAAACTGTCTCGAACAGAGCCATAACATTTTAAATAATAATAAAATAACAAAATATTTCGGAACTACAGCTTTTTATTAGCAGTTTAGGGTTTTAGCAATTTTACTTTACAAATTAGTGCTGTGTGACCTATTCTGAAGTGGAATGATCAATGTTGAACTTTGAACCCCCGAACCGTAACTTCCCTGCGCCACTGCACGTAGACTATTTATATAAAGCAATCATAATTTCTTCAATGAATAAAAAAACATTTCCCCTCAATCATACATTGGATATTAGATTAGATTAGATTAGATTAGAAATTGTAAAATCCGTTACCTGGATTAATGCTGCTTTTAATTTCCCTTTTATCATAAATTAATGTTCTTTAATCTTATTTGTCGATCATATTTGAATTAATAAACTTACTTGGTGAAACTAACTAACCTATACTCATTGCGGACCCAACTGAAGGCTGACCTACTTGTTGCTACATAACCCTACTCTGTCCAGTGGTGTGCCCAGGATTTTCGAAAGGGAGGCGGTTTTGTGTACTAATTTCCCGGCTTTGTGTACTATAGCCTGACAAGTTAAGTCCTGATATGCGCAGATCGCTGCTCTACTCACTGGTCTGGCGTTGAGAGTACCAGTGGTGCCAACTCAGAAAAATTAAGCTATAACAAATATTACAAACGATTTTCACTGTTTAGCGTGACGGTGCATGCAGGCTCCTATTATATCAGTGGTTCATTTTATTTAATCCGGCCTTTGAAAATGTGTGCGGTGCGCCGATCGTACACTGTAGTATTACGCACGTGCGTTAAGGTTTATAACGAAGAGAAACTACAGGGCGAATGACTTCATTTTCTGAATGCAACATCGAGCAGTGGCCAGTTTTTTTTTTTTATATATATATATATATATATATATATATATATATATATATAACGAGTGGGGGGGGGTCGTTTGTTATCGTACAACAATCACTACGAGAAGGCAATCTGATAGAGTCCAGCACGGATATTTCTGCCGTGCGATGCGCGACGCAACTCAAGAAGCAGTGTTGCTAATGGAGCAGATAGAAAAATCGCTGCAGTGCGCCGATGCACAGCTGTTACGTACAACAAGAAAATGAGAGAATTCAGGTCTATCTAACGTTGAGTTTTAAACGTCATGCATTATACCAGGACTAGGATTAATATGTACTAACAAGTGGCTTTGTATGTAGCTACATACATATGGACTAAAAATTCGCAAAATATGAACTAACACATACGTAAAATTACCAAAAATGCTGCAAAGAAGACTTCTTCATACGATTCCTTATTTGAGTGACTTCATACAAAATAAAATAAAAATTATTTTCCATTGCATTATTGCACTGGTGCCGTTCTAACTGTTCACTCCCAAAACCCGTATGCACTGGTACGAAACTGCAACGGGAGATAATAACATGCCAACGTGTTAAACCGCGACAATTGGACCACAACACTCCGCTTCAAGCAGTATTATTATTCTCTCTCTGTGATCGGCGACAGTCGGTTGCCTTTGTTGTACATTTACAAACGATGCCAGCTTCCAAAACAATAACAACATATACTGCCACTAGATGATAAGCTGCGCGGCTTTTTCTTTTGCTATGAACCAGGGCCGGCGCTAGTCATTTTGCCTCCCTGGGCGGTGGCGGCAGATGCCGCTCCATTTCGAACACCCCCCCTCCCCCCGTCATTACGCAGGAACGGGAAATTGAAAATCAATATATTCCTAAGTAAAACATCAAAATATAAAATAAATAATGAGACTTCTTATGCTATTTCAATACTATTAAGCGCAAAAGAATATCTCGCTCGACCACAGCCACAGTTTTCAATAGGCTTATTTTTTTCTTCTCTTCAAATTTTGCCGCGATGAAAATTTGGCGCTCTGGGGGGGGGGGGGGCTCCCCTTCCGCCGGCCCTGCTATGAACTTGGTCACCCATCAAAGCATGGCAATTTTAACACAGAAAACAATATGCATCGCATTAAGCAGCAAAAATGACAGCCTCCTCTATGCCATTTCTACAAGAACACGTGCCGGAGCCATGAGTTGAAATGCTGTTGGAGCCACATAATTTATTTATTTTGAACAATTCCAATATTATGAAATATGAACAATTTGTGAATTAAACCTGTTGAAATATGTAAAATTAAGTATATTTTCCTTAAATATGTAAAAGTAAGTATTTATTAAAGTTAGAAATATGGAAATATATTGACAATAAAATGTACCTTAAATCACTACAAACATTACTATTCGCAAAGATATCACAAAATTTCAGCGATATTTCGTCAAACTAAAAGTATGTATTTACCTATAAATCCTAGCCCTGATTATAACCAGTAGATAACATTGAACACAGCTATGGGTTCGGTAAATTGTCTACAGTTCAGAAGCACTCGCACACAACGTCAAACCGGTCAAATACTTTGTATAAAATAAAAATATGGTGCTTCCAATCCAACAAAACTCACCGTCACTTTACCTGCCTTTCCCCTTCCGTGACAGAAATAGTGCTTCATTATTACAGTTGGCAACACTAGTTACTAGCTAGCCAATGAACATGCACTGCATAAAAGAAGCAACCACTACGCCGTGCTATATTGGCACATTACCGTCCCTGCCGAACGGTGTGAACCGCGAGCTGGAGCGCTATTCAATTGTTTTCAATGATGTTTGCGCGAGTTTGTCCAGGAATGGAATGACAATATGGCAACAATAGCTAATGTTGGCGAGCAGGGTAGAACACGTGATGCTAAGAGAGAGGGAGACGAAACGAAAATTGGTATCTACGCAACGGCAACGATATGTGTGTTGTACTCCAACACGCTTGCCTGTGTTCTTTTCTAAAGCATTGAAATGTTCATGGTCTTTACTCTTGGCTGCAAGATTCTTACTTTGAAAGAGATTGACTTATGGACGAGCGTGTAGATGAACTGATTTAGACTTGGTGAAGCCCATTCAGACACGGACACAGATTCATCGGTAGACACAGACTCGGATGAGTGGGAGAGTGAAACTGAAGAAGGAGAACTGGAAAACATTTAGAAGGTGAGCTCAGTTCTATCATTTATATATTTTTCATTTCTCTATCGTTTTATTTCATACATTTCTTATGCTGGTAAGAAATATCCCTAATATAACTTAAGTCATTAAAGGTTTAAAGGGAAAATATCAAAATGTATTTAGAATATAGCGCAATCAATAGGTAGCGTAGGTGACGGGATACTAATTCATGCCTTTCACATTCAAATTTCGTTGAAAATTCTCAGACGATTCCGCTCCCTCCAGGTTGCAACACTGCGAACGAACGTCGCCGCAGACAATGGAGTGGGGAAATGTGATGTGAGGTGCGCAAACAATGGATTGCAGCGTCTTGTTTCTAAACTTGTCAAGTTATACTATACAACTTTCATCCAGTAACGGCCGTGATCAACTCTCTCCCATTTTACATTACATTTGGCAACATGTTATGTACAAAAGGCGTGCGCAGCCCCTCTGATTAAGGGGGGGCAAAGCCTTGATAAAAGTTCAGTTGGGAAAGAGAAACCTCATTTTTTCTCACTGTTTTAGTTTCATTGCATTGATGGGTGTATGTATTTGTATATCGTATGTGATGTAATGCACGAACAAAGAGGCACCATAACGAATAAATAAATTGTCTCTGAAATGTGCTGCGCTCCTCCAAACAATTGTGTTCATGCATTTAAAACAATACTCCTTAGCAGCAAGAGTCTGAAGTACTTAATAGTTATAACTTTTCTCTCTCTGATAATTTACAATCCAGTACAGAAAACAATAAAATTGCGAGCGAAGCGAGCAAGAACATTTTTGGATCCAAATTTTGCAAACTGAAAACAATATTGATTTAATAAGTCAGAAAAAAAATATGGGCGCCATGGCATTATTTTACAATTTTTTCATTTCGGCGCCCAGGGCCAACTCCCACCGCCCCCTACCTACGGCTCTGAACTTGGCAAGACCGTAAGAAATGTAGAAATTGTGAGCGAAGCGAGAAAGAAAATTTTACGAAATTTATTTTTATTTGTAAAAAATTTGATATCGATGGGGGCAATTGCCCCTATGTGCTTCCTGCAGGTACTCTTGCCGCCTGGAAGAAATAATGCAAGAAAGATGTGAAAACAAATCTCATCTTGGGTATATTTTTGTCCTGCTACTCTAAGATTCTACTAGTCTTGCTCCTTTTTACCTCAATGTTTGCCCCCTAAAGATTTCAAGAGATTTCCGTCCAAGGTTGGGGAGGGGCAATAATAGTATAATATCGTTTATTAACGTAGATAAGATTCCTCTACACTAAATTTCTAGGTGAAAGTATAATAACGTAGGGACCTAGACGCCTGGAAGGGGGGAGGGGCAGGGATGTCCACGCCTACCCCTTAGAAATCAAATGTCAACCTAAAAGTATATTTCACACGCATAATTTGATTTCAGTCATAGTATTTTACATTAATGCGATAATTTCAAATTCAAGTGGTGTATTTTGAGGGGGCAATACTATTATTGGGGTAATATGCCCTTTGGAAAAATACCTTGCTTGTCCATCCGTGGAAAAAATCTGCGGACGTCCATGATTAGGGGCGCAACTGCCCCCTTCCCCCCGAGCGCACGCTTATGGTTATGTATCCAACGCCCATTTGTTTCGTCCCGCCAGCAGCATTCGGTGCCTCGTGACACGAAAATGCCCGATGTCAGACGAGGAGAATTCAACTGATCGCTGATTCGTTGTTTCCCAACCGCCAGATGGAAGCGTAAGCAATATAACCTACCGACCCAAAGCAAAGCGCCGGCCCCCGTGGCAGAGTGGTTAGCACATCGCGCTAACTGGTTCGAATCCCGGCCTGGGCATGGATGTTTGTGAGTGTGCATTCATCAATTTCATCATATCATTACTCATTCCCAACTTAGCCAAAAGTGGCAGAAAAAGCGAAGTAAAATAAAGCAAATGAATCAATCTATCAAAAATAAAGCAAAGAGCAGAACTCACTTCTGGAGGGCCTCCCCGATGGCGCAGTGGTAGCGTCGTTGCCTTGTAATCTAGGGGTTCCGGGTTCGATACCCGGTGGAGGCACATAGTGGTTCGGATCCTACTATAAACTGTAGGTCCAGTCCCGATTAGCCTTACTGTGCACAAAGTGGACTTAAAACACCAAATCAAAGCTCACTTCTGGAGAATGGCCGTTCCTTCGGATCCGCACCCCGGTCGGCTTCACAGTCCACGTGGCCCCAGTCTGCTTTATATAAACACAAGATTCCTGTCTTTGGAAAATTACTCCTTCAAAATAAGTGAGTTAGAGTTACTTCACTCATAAAGTGACTCAGTTATAGGTACAGATACCATTACTATGAAAAAAATGTTTTTGAATTTTTGATATTTAGAGTCGCTCTTTTGCCACTCATGCCTAATCGCGACGATGAAGATCAGTGCTGATTAGTCGTTTCAAAAAGAATCATCCGATTTCGATGTCATTTAACTCAGTAACCCTTCGCTAAAATACATCGAACAAGATACTGTTAGGAACAGAGATGTCCAGCCTCCAGGAGCCTTGAGAGGCTGAGGCCGTGTGAGGCCGGAGGCAGACCTTGAGCTTGGAGGCTGAGGCCATGTGAGGGCGAGGCCGACTTGGAGGTCGGAGGTTGAGGCCGTGTGAGGCCTGAGGCCGAGATTAAATTGGGAGTCTGAGGGCATGTGAGGCCGGAGGCCAAGATGGATTGTACTACGGGAATTTTTATGAATTTCGGACTTTGTGAAAGTGTCTTTGTCCTTCAGAAAGGAAGCCAGCCTACTACCAGTTGTTGATATCAGCCATGCCAAAGGTGGTTTTTGGCCTCGGGGTTAGATTGCATTCCTTTATTTGGCATTTCGCTTGGCTCTCTGTTGCGTAGGGTGCAGTCTGTTCCTTTCTCTCGGTTTTTCTTTTGTCAGATGTTATTTCGTGTGTATTCTGGAAAGAAAGTCCGTAACTTCTGGACTATCTAGAAACTACATACAGAAATTGTACAGTTGTTGTCTCCTGGAAAGGAAAGTATGCTCCTGTTCACCACCTGTGTTAGGAAACGCGAGGACAGCAGACTATAACTCAGGTGCTTATGTTCTGAAAAAAGTGAAAATATAGACACGTTCCATACCTCGTAAAATTCTATGTTAAATGTAACATGATTATTAATATTGTTTAATCATTAGTCCCTTCTCTTAATACACACAGGATTTCCCATGAACTGTAGAAGAAATTGGTGAACTTCTTGTCAGTTCAGACCAGAGATGTCCAGCCTCTGGAGTCCCGGCCTCAGCTTCAGCCTCGACCTCCAGAAGCCTTGCGAGGCTGAGGCCGTGTGAGGCCGAGTTGGAGTTCGGAGGCTGAGGCCGTGTGAGGCCGGAGGCCTAGATGGAGTTCGGAGGCTGAGGCCGTGTGAGGCCGGAGGCTGACCTTGAGCTTGAAGGCTTAGGCCCTGTGAGGCCGGAGGCAAAGTTGGGGGTCGGAGTCTGAGGCCGGAGGCCGACCTTCAACTCGGAGGCCGGGCCTCGCGAGGCCGAAGTCAAATGGCCATATCTGGTTAGGAAGAGAATATTCGTGAGTTTCACATGCTTGCCGGCAGGTAGCAGTAGCGCGCTCCCCCTCGCGCTTGCATCAGATTCAAGCAAGATGGTGACGTCGCAACAAAAAGCTTTCTGTGTAATGTGCTTTAAAGTTTATCACTGGTGTTCAGTGATGAGGCAACTTTTCATCTAAGCAGGAAGGTGAACCGTCACAATGTGAGAATCTGGGGTTTAGTGCAGCCACATGAAGTTGTCCAGCATGAGAGAGACTCTCCTAAACTTAATGTTTTTTGCGCCGTTTCTAAAAAAAAAAAAAAAGGTGTATGGCCCGTACTTCTTTTTGGCTGACACTGTCACAGTACTTGGAAATGCTTGAGAACTGGCTTTTCCCACAGAACATGTGTTATGTGAAAATTTATGTATAGCTGTGTATTTTAAAAGCAATTCCAAGTTCCTGGTTTGATAAATAAAAATATATATAGCCTCTTGAAATTGGGTGATTCTTTTTTAAACACCCTGTATATTACTAATCAGTATATTTCGGGAGGTAACGAAGTGTCTCAGAAATAATAATAGTATAAATCTTTAAATTAATGAGTTTAAATTATTTATAGTACTATTCATATTTAAATTGATTAATATTGTAATTATTGTTATTACATGCATGGGTAAAAATACGGTATAAGAAGGGATACAACAGAAGGTATTTATTATCTAGCTTATGTGCGCTTAAGAACGCTAAATTTTGTGTAAAAACAACTGTCCTGACTAGGCCCGTACTCAAGGGAGGGAGCCAAGGAGACCGTGGCCCACCCAAACTATGTAATAACAATAAGATCCTGTAAAAACTTACGAAAATAACGATAACGATTTTAGATATTGCAAGAATTTCAATTTTGTCCTTGCATAAATAGATGTCCTTTGTGAAGAGAGGCAGGCTTCAGAAGAAGATTCACTCTGCAATATTTTTATAACCGTTGATGTAAAGCTACCAGACATCCTGGTTTGGTCGAAACAGTCCATTATTTTCAATCCCTGTCAGACTTTTTTTCGAACTGCAGTCGTGATGCAACAGTGTCGGATGTTTTATTGGCTAATTCACATTCAGATATGTTCTTCATTATAAGAATCATTGCTAATGACTAGAGTGCAGATTTTGCATATTTGCATATTTTATTCCGGTCCTCTAATTAATATGCAACCGGGTTCAAAAGTTGTTTCAGAGCATTCCGAACCGAAGTAGGGGGTTTTAAAGTGCATATAAATGCATATTTAAGGTGTTCGTGCATATTTACTGCGTAAGCGCATATAAATGCATATTACGTGAAGAAATCATTAAATTGATAGTTTTTTTTTAAATATATTTGTTTACTTGGTTATGTTTCGTCTGTGGAGTGTTTCTGAGAGTAAAATTTTCAAGCACAGGTGTTCGAAAACCTCTGTTTATGTGCTGCAGGGCAGACGGTAGCCCCTCCCTCGGGAATTCCTGGCAAAGACACAGAGAACACGTGCATCCACTCCCCCGGCCTTCTTCCTTGGCCTATATAAGGCAACGGAGATTTTTGCTCGTAAACAGTATGAATTAGTGTAGTTTGCATTGTGTGAAGCTGCCGAAGGAAAAATCATCGAAAATTGTTTTACTGAAACAGTGGATTATAGGAGAGTGAAAGCTGTGCTACAAGGTGAATTAACAGAACTATTACAAGATCTCACGCCAGAGAACATAGCTGCATTGAAATATTGTCCAGTGACAAATTGTAGTGTGGAGCGCACCTTTTCTTCATACAAGGATTAACTGATAAACGGAAAAATTTCACTATAACCAATTTAGAGAGATATGTTGTAGTGCACTGCAATTTACATAAATTCAAAACTACTTAACGATTTTCGTTATATTGTGTTTAACAACTGGAAATAGTAAATTCAATTTAATACAAGATTTTGCAACCTTACTTGACATGGAAGCTGTTGTTACTTCGTCTTTACCTTCAATGGTCACTATGTGTGTGTAGTACTTTAAAAAATAAATGTATTTCGAGGAATTTTTTTGTGCCTATATTTTTCCTTTAGTGCATAATTTGCATATTTGAGTGCATATTTTCCACTTGTTTAGTGCATATTGATCCGCACTCTACTAATGACAAAGGCGTGTATTCTAGGCTAAGTAGGCTACCTGCGAAGCCTGAAGCCCGGAGAGAAAACTACAGAAGAAAATTGATTAGAAGTTGTGAATACATTTGTTCCATTACAATGAGATGACGATGGTGATCCTGGAGTTGGCAACCTGATTTCTTATGAGTAGGGTCAGGGACTTTATGTCCTATAAAACTGTAAAATATGTATGTAATTATGTCATATAAATTGGAAAATATGTCATGAAAAATTACAAATATGTCAGAAATATTCCCAGTAGGTAAAGCCAAAAATATGCACAACACTACTCTCGAATTTCTCCCATACCCGATAGAGTATATAGAGTAGGAGCTGTAATGTACCGAATGTTATTTTTACTTTTGACTGATATTTGTGAAAAGCGAAAAAGGCAAAGAAATGAGAACGAAACTTCTTTACTTCCCGTGCAACAATGAGAGAGAACATTTTTCCTCAATAATGGTTGCATGGCTATCAATTGTCGGCGGGATAAAAAAGTGGGGGTATTTTTGTTCTGTACTAAGAAAAGACTGCACTTTTCTTCCTCCGTAATTTTTATATCCTGCCATCGACAATATGAACTATCCGTTGTGCTAAAGCTACGAAGAAACAATTATGAAATAACCGATTATGTGTCAGAGAATTACGAAATTATACAGAAATATGTCTTATTACAACAAAATTGAAGAAATATGTTGTAAACACTCAAAATTGGTGAAATATGTCAAAATATGCTTTGTCAAGTATGTCTATTTCGGCTGATTTTCATCATATATGTAAAGATCTCATACAGGGGCCCGACTTGTCAAAATTATTGGGGGGGCTCTGATCACTGAAATAAATTAATGAATAACTCACTCCCTCCCTTTTTTAAGTTTTGGCCTCAGTGTTTCCAGAGGCCCATGAATTCCTCAAAAATATTAAAATTTTCATTTACAGTTCGAATCAGAATGTAAATTGTTCACGGATAGATATGTCACACGTTTTCAGTGGCGAAGCGTCCTATGAGGCCAGGAGGCCGGGCCTACCCACGCCATTACTCTTTTAAAATTGTATTTACTTATTTCGTCAAAACATATGTAATGCAATGGAAAAGTTTGGAATTTTCATTTATGATAAATTTTCTAAATATTCGATCTTCTGCTGAACCGTGCTCAACGTGTCTTGAATGCTCGTCAACGCTCTTGCTTCAGCGTGAATATTTTTAATTTCTTCGTTGATCAATTCCAAGGACGCCTGAAGCGTAGCGATGGTGGTTTGAATGTGTTCGAAATCTCGATAGGCCTCCAATTGAATTTTTATGTTCGCGACGCTTTTACCGATGACCTGCAGTTCGTCCGACGATGGTAGGTTTGTCATTGTATCTTCCAAAGTCTGCAACTTGGATTTAATTTCTTCCAACGTGCTGGTGAATTCTTCTTGTAATTTGGAAACGACGACATGCAAGCGTTCTGCGTCTATATCGTTCACAACGGTTTGAAGTTCAGAGAAATTCTTTTCTATTGCGGAAGTTCGTTCTTCGATTTCGAGTTTCAATTTTTCCAAATCTTCATTTTTCGATTGAAATTGCTGTAATTTGGCCAAATCATTTTGAAGCGAATCCACGCTCAACTGTATATTTTGAACGTTGTCGTAAGAAGGTACGTCGACATAATTTTTTATCAGCGCCTTCAGTTCGGAATCGATTTTCAGAATGGGGTCGAGACATTGCGTTTGGAGTGTAGCGATTTCCGACTCTAAACTTTTGTTTAAGGTCTCCTGCAAAGCGATCAAATCGGTCCTTAACTTCTTAACTCGAATGTCCAACATGAGAATCTCTTCTGCGTGGTCTACACGCTTGGTGTTGCCAAAAATGCCTACCTTCTTACGACAACGTTCAAAATATACAGTTGAGCGTGGATTCGCTTCAAAATGATTTGGCCAAATTACAGCAATTTCAATCGAAAAATGAAGATTTGGAAAAATTGAAACTCGAAATCGAAGAACGAACTTCCGCAATAGAAAAGAATTTCTCTGAACTTCAAACCGTTGTGAACGATATAGACGCAGAACGCTTGCATGTCGTCGTTTCCAAATTACAAGAAGAATTCACCAGCACGTTGGAAGAAATTAAATCCAAGTTGCAGACTTTGGAAGATACAATGACAAACCTACCATCGTCGGACGAACTGCAGGTCATCGGTAAAAGCGTCGCGAACATAAAAATTCAATTGGAGGCCTATCGAGATTTCGAACACATTCAAACCACCATCGCTACGCTTCAGGCGTCCTTGGAATTGATCAACGAAGAAATTAAAAATATTCACGCTGAAGCAAGAGCGTTGACGAGCATTCAAGACACGTTGAGCACGGTTCAGCAGAAGATCGAATATTTAGAAAATTTGAACGTCGAAACGAATCTCGCTCATTTTCATCACGTACTCGACAACATACAGGGTGACTTGGAATCGTTACGGACGAGCGTGCCTTCGAGCGAAGATTTGGAAAAATTGAAAACGGCGGTGACGGCACTATCCGATTCGAACGACATCAAAAGTTCATTGAGCGATCTCGAGAGTAGGGTGACCAATCTCCCCACCTCCAAAGAATTGCACGCTTTGAAAAGAAACATATCTCGAATGCTGAAACGACTAGAAACGGAAACGGCGAACGTGGAACAGATTCGAGACGAAATTAGTTCGCTGGTGTCGACGCTGCCCACTTCGCAGAGCGTCGCCGACCTTCACACGCAGTTTACAGAGATGCGAAGGATCGTGAACGATCTTACCGAGAAGAGCTCGAAATTGAATCAAGTCGAGAACCTTCAGAACATCGTCGTCAACATCAGAGATCAAGTTGGAGTGCTGGAATCCACGCAGGAATCGACGCTGGCCTCTTTCGGTGCCAAGTTGCAAGAACTCAACGAAAACTACAAGCAGTTGAACGTGGAAGTGAAAATCAAACCGTCGTTTTCTGCCGTAACGGATGCCATAATCGAGCATTTGCTGCCCATCGAAAATAAACTCGGACAAGTTCACAGTAATCTGCTCGGCGTCGACACTAAATTCGCTAAACTGCATTCTCTGCAAGCCATCGAAATCAACAGCGTACCCAATCAACAAAGAATCTCCACGTTCGTCGAAGGTAACAAACTGTACATGTTGCATCCTTATCATCCGTACTACAAGTTTCTCCTCGATGGCACGATTCAGATAAACGAATTTTCGTACTGGTCTCACGGTAGAAAAGCTAGCGTTCCCACCATGACTTTGATATCGAATCGTGGTGTCCAGAAAGCAGGAAACATTCCTCTGGCACGTTGGAACGAAACGCGCAACATATATGAAATACACGAAGACGAAGATCTTACCGTTTTCGACGTGAGTGCCGGCGATAAGCTGATCATTCAAAACACGAGCGAAGTGCCACCCTCTTTGAATCCCATCACGCTTGTGCTTCTCTTGAAACGTAATCTCTAAAAAAATGTCTAGGCAAGCCATCGTCGAAGAATTGCATAAACCTGCACGCCGCAACTACGAACGTTTGGCTGTGGTAACCAAGGGCATCGATGACCTCTGGCAAAGTGACCTCGTGGAGATGAGTAGCGGCAATTTGAAAAACGTACATAAATTGAACAAGGGCAACAAGTACCTCCTCACCGTCATAGACACGTTTTCGAAATTCGCATGGGCTCTACCTTTGAAAGCCAAAACGGGAACATGCGTCACGGAAGCATTCAAATTAATTTTTCGCGAAAGCGGCGGCAGACAACCACGGTTTCTGCAAACGGACAACGGTAAAGAATTTTACAACGCCGTATTCCAAAAATTTATTCAAAAACATGACGTTCGACATTATTCGACCTTCAGTCACATCAAAGCCAGCATCGTGGAAAGATTCAATCGAACCTTGAAAACACACATGTGGAAACGATTCACGCTTCGGGGAAATTACAAATGGGTCGACATCCTGCCGGAACTCGTCGACACCTATAATGATACGGTACACAGAACGATAGGCATGAAGCCAGCCGACGTTACCAAGTCCGACGAGCAGCGTTTAATTTCTACAGTTTACTGTCCAAAGTACACACCCACGACAAAAAAAGCTAAATACAAAATTGGAGACCAGGTGAGGATCAGCAAATTCAAACGCACCTTCGAGAAGGGATTCACAAAAAATTGGAGCACGGAACTCTTTACGGTGGTTCGAGTTCTACCCGGAAACCGACACACGTATATAATAAAAGATAGTAGCGGCGAGATTTTGAAAGGAAGATTTTACGAAGAGGAACTCTCTAAAACGAAACACCCCGACACGTACCTCATCGAGAAAGTATTGCGTAGGAAAGGTGACAAACTTTTGGTCAAATGGCTGGGACTTCCGGAAAAGAGTTGGATCGACGCGGACGAAGTGATCTTGTGAGTACGTGGAACGTGGTGAAGCGTCTACCGGATCCGGAAAGTCAAACGAGAAAAAAAAAGAACGGCGAGTTGCTTCCCGACAGCATCCGCTGTCTGATCGTAGGTCCTTCGGGGTGTGGGAAAACGACACTGCTCGTGGACAATTTTCTCCTCGCACCGAATTGGTTAGATTGGAAGAACAGGCACCTGTACGTGTTCTCGAAAAGTTTGGAGCAATCCAAATACCAGCAACTGATGAAACTGTACGATGGTCTGGACATTGCAACGTTTGCCTCGGAAATAAAACCACTCGACGATTGTCGTGAAAATTCAGTCGTTGTGTTCGACGACGCCATCCTGGAAAATCAAAATGAAATTCGCAACTTTTTCACGCAAGGTCGTCACAAAGGAATGGATTGCTTCTACCTAGCTCAAACGTTTTCCAAAATTCCAAAACAGTTAGTACGCGACAACGCTAATTTCATATGTTTGTTTCGTCAAGATCACACCAACCTCAAGCACGCGTACGATGACTACGTAGGCGGAGACATGAACTACAATCAATTTTCGGAACGCTGCTACTCTACTTGCTGGAACGGTGACGATTTCGGATTCGCGACGATCGACATGACGAGGAAACCCAACGACGGAAAATACAGAAACAAAATCAACGACTTTCTAAACGTTGCAACGTTGTGAGAAACGACGTGTATAAATAACGTCATGACGAAACGAAAAATCGAAGACGAAAATCTCAAGCTTCGCGATTACCTCGCGAAACGCTTCAAAGGTTGGAAATCCGAGAATCGCGGATTCTACGAAGAGAAGAAACGTCAGGATCAACCCGTGATCGATGCCATCAGCAGTCTAGGTAAAGAAATTAAAAGTGTCACGGAACAAAATAAAAATTTGATCAACGAACTCGTACCGCTCGCAGCTAAAAGTTACGCCGTACCCACGCCTATTTCGAGCATTCCTTCGACGCCGTTCGAACTGAAGGATGCACCGGCACGACGTCGAGCCATAGGCAGCACGTCTTCGGATAAAATCGAGTTGGGACCTTTGGCACGAGACTACCTGAGCACGGGGAAATTCGACAAGGATGAAGTGTTCGGATTGTATCCCAGCATGGAAACCAGCGAAGGCGGCGGTGTGGTGTGGAAGATTGGGAAATCGAAGGTGACCTTCGAAGGCAACGACATTAAAGTCAATTTAGGCGACAAGGATAGTTGGAACAGGTATCCGGGTACGGTGGGACTGTGGGAACTCGTCGCCAAAAAGCAGCCGAAAGATTACACCGACGAAGATTACCAAAGTTACAAGGAAATTTTGATCATGACGGATGCCTTGTACCAGAACAACGACGCCTCGCAGAATAGGGTGAAATCGAGCAGCGGCGAGAAGTACAGGAATCTCATCAAACCGATTTGGAACCAGGTCAAAACAGGCAGCGGCGTCAAACGCTACAACACGTTACCCAAAGAATTCGTTTGGGTGGACGACGTTAGGAAACTCGTGGACCGATTGTTGGTGATAGCCGGCGAAGAGAATGCAGGCAATCGTAATTTCTACAACGAGAAGGTTGGCATCGTGGACATGATCAGCACGAAACTTTCCAACTTCATCGTGAACGACGACAAGGACATAGGTTACCTGATCAAAATCATCAACACACTGCCTCCGAAATTTTGGAACGTGGCCGAAGGAAAAGGACTCGTGAACGACATCATCAACAAGTTACCTTTCGAGATGCATTTACCTGGCTACCAGTACTGCGGACCGGGTACCAAACTCGAGAAAAGATTGGAGAGAGGAGACAAGGGTGTGAATCCGTTGGACGCGGCATGCAAAGATCACGACATCGCCTACAACACCACGCAGACGGATCTGGACGCACGTCACGAAGCAGACAGAAAGTTAGAGCACGCAGCTTTCGAAAGGTTCGTAAGCAGAGACGCATCGCTGGGTGAACGGGTCGCCGCACTGGGTACCACCATCGCCATGAACACGAAACAAAAATTGGGGTGGGGTATATAAATAACATACCGTAAAAAAACTACACAAGAAAAAATCTCAGAATATATATATAAATAACATACCGTGAAAATAACACATAGAGCATCAACATGAAGCCCAAGGGTGTCGTGTACCAGATACCATATTCGAATCTAAAAAATCTAGGTGCCCTCGATGGGTTACTCACCAAGAAACAACGCGAGAAGAAACGTTCTTGCTTGTCGAAAGCACACGGAATGAAATTACTTCTCAGCACACCTCAATTGAGACGCTTGCAGCGTTCGCGGAAACAGCAAAAGATCGGAGGTTTCATATTCAGCATCCCGGCCATCCTGGCAGCATTGGGGGCCGTTGGAAGTTTGGCCGGCGGAAGTGCCGCCATCGCGAAAACCGTCATCGACTCGAAGAAGAACAAGGCCGAGTTGGAAGAACAGAAACGTCACAACCTGGCCATGGAGAAGAAAAAGGGGAAGGGCGTGATGAGAAAGTTTAAAAAAAAGAAACAGAAGCACTCACCAACCGAGACATTGAATCTCTGATCGAACCGTTACAAATTAAACACTTCAGAGGAGTTTTCATGTCCGACTCGTTACCTTCAACCGTCAAAAGAAGAGAATGCGGAGTAGTCAACTTGGACGGTCAAGAAAATCCAGGCACGCATTGGATATGTTACCACAAAAATGATGATAAAGCATTCGTTTTCGATTCTTTCGGAGGTGTTCCACCTACAAATTTAATTCATTATCTGAAAACGAACAAAACCTCTATATACTACAACGACGAACGCATTCAAAATTTCGGAGACGTGAACTGCGGTCATCTCTGCCTCTCCGTGCTCGCGTTTCTCTCTAAAATAAATAACCCTACGATCGAGGATTTCCAGAAAGCATTGTGGAACCTCAAACAGCATCACTAGGATGGGCGTGTTCCATCTCACGAGTGAATCTTCAATCTTGAAACTCACGCTGCACGACGACATCGTCTATCCTAAATCCGTGGCTCTGCGTGCATTCTACAGCATGTACCTCATACCTAACGTCACGCAGCACAACAACAAAATTAGCGTCGGAAGCGAACACATCGTCGTCACGCCAGGACAATACAATCTTTCCACTTTGCAAGCTCAATTACCCAAAGGCACATACCTTTCTCAAAATTCGGTCACGCACAGAGTGGAAATCCTATCCGCGACGGAGACCGTGGACCTGGGCACCATGGGAGAACTTTTAGGTTTCGAGAACAACCACCCAAAACTCGAAGCTGGCATCAAGCACGTGGCAACCAACATTCCTAAATTCTTGGCCATAGAGACTCTGAACGTACACTGTAACGTGGCGGAAGGCATGATCACGAAATCTTCGGACGGATTGTTAGGAAGTCACAAGCAGACGGGAATCATAGCCACTTTCAAACCAAGTTCCGAGTTCATGGAACCGATCATCTACACGCCCTCTTCGCCGATCTATTTTCCGGTATGTCGCAACCGCATAGACGACATAGAGTTGGTGGTGACGAACGAGAAAGGAGACGTGGTGGATTTCGCAGGTGCCACTACGACGGCCATCGTGGAGATCAACGTATAATAAATAACCATACATGTAAAATGGAGCAAATCGAAAGTTACGAATTGCAATCTTTCCCTCCCAACCGTCGCACGTTCGCCAATCTCAACGAGGCGAACAGGGAGATCGAATACGACGTGGACGTAGGCGACGGGTTCGTTCATCCTCACAGAGCGGACCTCTACCTTCAATTCGACGTGGTGAAGAAAGAAAGCGGAGACGCGTTTCCTGCAGCAGCAAACTTGATACTCGTGGACAACTTCGTGCCTCACCTGTTCTCGCAGGTGGAGGTGAGGAAACACAACACCGTCATCGACAGAATAGATTATCCAGGCATCACGTCGACGGCAGTGGGAACGTTGAAATTATCCAAAACGGACGCAGCGTACTACCAGGCCGGGGGATTCGAAGCCGGGACCAAAATATCGACGAGAAGTCACACGGTGCTCTTTCCCATGCGTCTGCTGCCTGGTTTCTTCTCGGACTACAAGGAGATCATGTGGAAGGGGGGACTGAGGATCACGTTTCGAAGAGCGGCCAACGACAACGACGCACTGATGCGATACGCTACTTTGGGTCCGGACGGCACCACGCCGATAGCCAACACTTTACCCGAAGCAGCGAAATGCGTCATCCGAAGCATGGAATTGAGAATGCCTGTGGTGGAATACGAAACAAACTACGCCCTCAAGTACAAAGCGGAGATCTTGAAAAGTCCGCAGGTGCCGATTCACTTTCACGGTTACCAGTGCGTACAGAAAATGGCGTCGGGAAGTCACATGGAATTCGACGTGACGACGCAGTTCAACAACATACAGTTCGACATGCCAGATTTCGTCGTAGTGCTTTTTCAGACCGGACGCGATAACGATCAGGAAAAAAATTCCAGCCAGTTCGACGACTGCAAGATCAAGAACGTTTATCTGAAGAACGGTAGGAACGAAGTGTTCCCGCGCGAGAATTACAACCTCGACATGACCAAAAACGATTACCTCAAACTTTACGAAGCTTACACGGCTTACAAACGCGTGACCGAGGGAAGCGTGGACATGTATTACACGCCCAGCGAATTCAAAGCACGGAGACCCATGACCGTCATCAACACATCTAAGAGAAGGCAGGTGGTGGTCAACGATCGCAC
The DNA here is from genome assembly GCF_977018435.1 of Lepisma saccharinum. Taxonomy (NCBI): domain Eukaryota; kingdom Metazoa; phylum Arthropoda; class Insecta; order Zygentoma; family Lepismatidae; genus Lepisma; species Lepisma saccharinum. Next base: position 34,568,244 of record NC_139250.1, read on the forward strand.
CAACATCAAGGTCGTCTGCGAGTTCCACGACGCGCTGCCTGCCGATACTCTATGCAGCGTCATCCTGATTGCAGAGAAGTCCTTCGTCCACGACGTGAATAACGAGAGGGTGACGGAACAGTTTTAAAAATTCATAAAAAATTGCCACATACTAAAAATCAACATCCAACACATTTTAGGTTATATAAAATTTGTGAAAACCTTATAATACTGAAATATTAAAACAAACAGAGTCCCTTGTAGGTTAGTTCGGTGCGTAAATAAAAAAATAATAGGTTAAGTTATATCACTTAGGATCGTAAAAAAAATTAAAAAATCGTAAAAAAAAAATAGGTTAAGTTGTATCACGTAAGATCGTGATATACCTACCAAGTATAAATGGAAAAAATGAGTGCAGTGAAAATTTGTACTAAAACATCGCTAAACGCTAAAACATCGACAAAAAATTGTCAAAATATGTCAAAAACTTATATTCAATTGATAAAAAAAAAATACCTACAAAATATGATCCTCAAATGATGACGTTCAAACAGTGCATAAATAAAAAAAATAATAGGTTAAGTTATATCACTTAGGATCGTAAAAAAAAATTAAATAATCGTAAAAAAAAAGGATAGGTTAAGTTGTATCACGTAAGATCATAATATACCTACCAAGTAGGAGTGGAAAAAAAATGAGTATAGTGAAAATTTGTACTAAAACATCGCTAAACGCTAAAACATCGACAAAAAATTGTCAAAATATGTCAAAAACTTATATTCGATTGATAAAAAAAAGGCATACCTACTAAGTATTGCGTAGAACCGGCCAATATACACTACTAAGAACAACAAGAACAATCGAGTTCTTAATTGAGTGAAGATGTAATCATCAGTAAGGTAGGACCCACTTTGGTCTTTCAGGTTTCCTTCTTATAACAATCATTTCTAAAATGTTTTCAACTATATTTTCCTTTGCAAGTAGCAGTGGCAAGTGACAGCAAAATATTTAAAAAATTTAAAAGTTGTTGAAACGTTATTTAATGCGTTAACACTGTCGTTGAATAAATATTACAAGCAGACATTTTTTTATGCAGCCGACACAAGCGAAGAGGTAGGTAGGCAGTTTCGTTTACCCTGAAGGGATAACAAGAGAAGAGGGCGGTCAATGAGAGCACAATGCAAGGGAAGACTTTTTTTGGGTTTAGGACAAAGAGTGTTGTGTTATGGGGTTATTGCGCGGGCCATGACTGTTTCAGGTCTGGCGAAAAATGCCAGTGTTGTCACATTGGATTGGCAGAAAAGAGCTAAATTGCGCCTAAAATTGGGATTCTATTCTCTCAAGCAACTACATTTATATAACCTGTTTATATGTTACATAGTAACCTGTTGTGTTGCCGGGTCCCAAACAAGGATCCTATGTTCTATTATCACGTAAAGGTGTCTACTAACACAAGGGGTAGAACAAACTAGGATGCGAAGTATACACACTGAATGAAAGAGGTCACCTTTACTTATGTTTTTTTTTTCCCGTAGTCGTCATCCTAACACGTTACAAAGCCAGGTGACCTACTTGTGGTCATGTCAATGTTTCCTGATCATCTTTAATTCATTCTCCATACATTCTCATCGTCACGATTAGCATAGATTAGAACAAATGAGACGAAAATATTCAAAATTTAAATGTTTACTTACACATACAGGTGTCAGAAATTCATTTATCTAGAAAGCCAAGACTGGAATTAACTACAACCATTCCTTTAGTTAGACAACAGATAACAATGGTGTTTTCCTCGGTGCGAGGAAGTCTTGCTAAAAAAAAAAAACTAAGTTGACAGCAGTAGAACGTACCAAACTGACAGTCGCTGAAAGTGCGGAATTCTGTCGTCTACTCAAGGCACAAGCGCCAGACTGACCCGATAATTATGGGGTTCTTCTAGCCCTTTTCACCTCAATTGCAAAATAAATAAATAAATTTAGAAAAAAGTGATGAAGAATTTACAACAGGGCTCGAGCACTATTCGTTGGATTTTCGCGATGTCTCATGATTGGTAGTTCTTTCTGGAGGTGTGTGCATAAATCAGGGGTTTAAAAAATACAAACAAATAAAAAAAAACAGAAATCTAGATCGATGACATCTGGTGGGCGGGAGGAGAACGTCTAAGACATAATTATCGTATTGATAGCCGGTAACAACACTTTTAAAAACGTCACGCCACTGGCAAGTAAAGAAGCTGTCTGGAGAGACATTGAACCACTCTCCATGACATAGCCCCCCCCCTCCCTTTCTTTTTACAGGTTTAAGCAACTAGTGGAAATTATCGCACTTCTGTGCCTACCCTGCTAGGAACTCTACGCTTCGCCACTGCACCCAACACCATAGCGTAAACAGAAAGTCTAAAGAACTTATATTTGTAAAGTAAGTCTTCATACCAAATTATATAAATTAAAATGCTAGTTACGCCTTATATTTACAAAGTAGTTTTACTTTCACTGGAAATAGAATAATTTATTTTTATCGTGAACGGGGATTCCCACGCTTGTTTGTTCCCTCTCTGTGAAAACTTGCCTCCTGCTCAGGACGCTACAAGAAAGCGTGACTCGGAGCACAAGGCTCGTGGCGGTAGAGTTTTGTTTGCGATTCGTGTCGTGTGCAGCGATCAGATTTATGCAAGCAAGTGCTGGACTAAAATACAAGAACAATTGAGTTCTTCATTGAGTGAAGATGTAATCATCGGTAAGGTAGGACCCACTTTTGGTATTTCATGTTTCCTTCTTATAAGAATAACTTCTAAAATGTTTTCAACTCTATTTTCCTTTGCAAGTAGCAGTGGCAAGTGACAGTAATTTTTTTAAAAAAATTAAAAGTTGAAACGTTATTTAATGCGTTAACACTGTCGTCGAATAGATATTACAAGCAGACATTTTTTTATGCAGCCGATACAAGCGAAGAGGTAGGCAGTTTCGTTTACCCTGGAGGGATAACAGGAGAAGAGGGCGGTCAATGAGAGTACAATGCAAGGGAAGTCTTTTTTTGTGTTTAGGACAAGGAGTGTTGTGGGGTTATCGCGGGGTCTGTTTCAGGTCTGGCGGAACAGGCCAGTGTTGTCACTTTGGATTGGCAGAAAAGAGCTAAATTGCTCCTAAAAATTGGGATTCTATTCTCTCAAGCAACTACATTTATTATAACCTGTTTATATGTTACATAGTAACCTTTCGTGTTGCCATCATAGGAGGGTTCCAAACAAGGATCCTATGTTCTATTATCACGTAAAGGTGGATAGTACAAACTAGGATGTGAAGTATTCACACTGAATGAAATAGGTCACCTTTAGGTATGTTTTTTTTCTTGAAAGTCCCGTAGTGGTCATCCTAACACCTTACGAAGCCAGGTGACCTAATTGTGGTCATGTCAATGTTTCCTGATCCTCTTGATTTCATTCTCCATATATTCTCATCGTCACGATTAACATAGAGCAGAACAACTGAGACGAAAATATCCAAAATTTAAATTATGTTTACTTGCACATACAGGTGTCAGAAATACATTTATCTAGAAAGCCAAGACTGGAATTAATTACAACCATTCCTTTAGTTAGACAACAGATAACAATGGTTTTTCCTTGGTGCGAGGAAGTCTTGCTAAAAAAAAAAAAACTAAGTTGGCAACAGTAGAACGTACCAAACTGACAGTCGCTGAAAATGCGGAATTCTGTCGTCTGCTCACGGCACAAACGTCATACTGACCCGAAAATTATGGGGTTCTTCTGGCCCTTTTCACCTCATTGTAAAATAAATAAATAAATTTAGAAAAAAGTGATGAAGAATTGACAACAGGGCTCGAGCACTATTCGTTGGATTTCCGCGATGTCTCATGATTGGTAGTTCTTTCTGGAGGTGCGTGCATAAATCAGGGGTTGAAAAAATACAAACAAATAAAAAAAACAGAAATGAACAAAAATCTAGATCGATGACATCTGGTGGGCGAGAGGAGAACGCCCAAGAGATAATTATCGTACTGATGGCCGGTAACAACACTTTTGAAAACGTCACGCCACTGGCAAGTAAAGATGCGCCTGGAGAGACATTCAACCACTCTCCATGACATAGCCCCCCTTCCCTTTCTTTTTACAGATTTAACCAAGTAATGGATATTATCGCACTTTTGTGCCTACCCTACTAGCAACTCTACGCTTCGCCACTGGATTTAACAACCGATTATAATATACTGGGCAAGTCAAGATCATGTTCCCCATTTGAGACATATATAGGGTGTACATATAGTCCGGTAACACTTTCAGAAATTTATTTTGGACAAAATCTCCACACGATAATCCAACTCTTTGCACACATAACATGTCATCTGTGATTGTCGCTTGCTGCAACAAATTTCCGTAAATTGCCTTACTGATTGGTTCTTCTTTCCCGTATTTGCTTTTAAATTTCCATTGGCCAACTGTAGCAATTTTTTGATTTATCAAAAATGTAGCACACAAGACATCTTTTCAGCTCCAGAAAGCGCCATCTTGAATTTGCCACCGTCTAGCGGCAAGAACTACAATAGAACTACAAGGAACGTATTTCATTTGGGTGGGGGTACAAAATATACACACACACTGACACACATACACACACGCACACACACACACACATATACTACTTCGCTAATACCTATACCTAGTAAGCACGTATCTAGAGATAATTTCGAGGGCAGTCCAACCAAGTGTCTCAATAATGATAATAATAATAATAATAGTAATAATAATAATAATAAATATAATAATTATATTTATTTTAAATTAAAATATTAATTAAATATGTAAATTAATTAATATTGTATTGTTATTATTTCATGAATAGGTAAAAGACTAAAAAGGGTTGAGATATTACAGCACGTATTCATTATCTAGCTTACGTGTAATTAAGCAGTGACGTGCACTGAGGAGTAGCTAGTCTATTTTCTCATTCATCATTTTGCAATCTTTTCCTTTTATTGACATTCTTTTTTTCTTAGGAATACTGGGCCCTAAAGAGGGGAGGTGTATGGCCCACACCAACCCCAATCTCCCTTTGTTATTATTATTATTGAGACACTTGGTTCGGACCCCCTCAGAAATATATATCTAGGTATGTGCCTGTTCTTCCCTAGTTCTGTGGCGTGGAACTACTAGCTGAGATTGTTATGCATGTACTTGCATTCAAATCAAAGGGGGAGCAAGGGACGAAAAACACGTTAACAGAATATTGATTGAGTTGGTGTTTTAAGTCCACTTTATGTACAGTAAGGCTAATCGGGCCGATTTACAGTCAGAGGTGGAACCTCGAATTTTTGTCTGGTGGGCAAGTACAAGGATAAACGTACCAATAATAATATTATTTTTAATAATAATAATGTTAATGATAATGCAACTAATAATGTTATTATAACATTATTATTATTGATATTGTTATTATTGATTTACTTTATTTTACTTCGCTTCTTGTGCCACTTTTGCCTAATTTGCCAAGATGGGGATGAGTGGTGGCATGATGAAAATTATGAATGGATACTCGCAAACATCCATGTCCAACCCGGGATTCGAACCCAGGACCAACAATATTATTATTAGTAGCAGTACTAGAAAACAATAAGCCTATTGAAAGCTGTGGTCGAGCGAGATATTCTTTTGCGCTGAATAGTATTGAAATAGCATAAGAAGTCTCATTATTTATTTTATATTTTGATGTTTTAGTTAGGAATATATTGATTTTCAATTTCCCGTTGCTGCGTAATGACGGGGGGGGGGGGTCGAAATAGAGCGGCATCTGCCGTCGCCGCCTAGGGAGGCAAAATGACTAGCGCCGGCCCTGGTTCATAGCAAAAGAAAAAGCCGTGCAGCTTATCGTCTAGTGGCAGTATATGTACTTGTTATTGTTGTGGGAGCCGGCATCCTTTGTAAATGTAGAACAAAGGCAACCGACTTTCGCCGATCACAGAGAGGAAATAATAATACTGCTTGAGGCGGAGTGTTGTGGTCCAATTGTCGCCGTTTAACACGTTGGCATGTTATTATCTGCCGTTGCAGTTCCGTACCAGTGTATAAGGGTTTTGGGAGTGAACAGTTAGAACGCCGTCAGTGCAATAATGCAATGGAAAATAATATATTTTTTATTTTGTTTGAAGTCACTCAATTAAGGAATCGTATGAAGAAGTCTTCTTTGCAGCATTTTTGGTAATTTTACGTATGTGTTCGTTCATATTTTGCGAAGTTTTAGTCCATATGTATGTAGCTACATACAAAGCCACTTGTTAGTACATATTAATCCTATAGTGCGCGTCAAATCTCCTGCATATGGCGATAGCCAATAGCAGCGCACTGCAGCGGTGCCATGTCGAAATCTCACACGGAAAGAGACAGCGTGGTCGAGCGAAACGCCTTGTCACGGAGAGCACGGAACATTAGATAATATAACATATAATAAACATAATGGGAGAAAAGAACATACCTGATTAGGGACTGCATAATTCTTTCAATATTCTCAAGGTGGAAGTTGTAGAGCCTTTGTAAGATATTTTGTCCCGTAAAGAGTACGTTATCTTTTTGGTAGTAGAAAATTCGCCACGATCGTAAATTTCAAAGACTGTTCTACGAACTACGTCTTTTTTCAAAGTCATCTAAATTTGTCGTTCTTTTCGGTATATTAATGTGCTTTCTAGTCTAGGTTATTGAAACATTGGAGCAGGCCCCGATCCACATTGTTTTGCCCCCGAACATATCCGAGTAGCTTGATTCACACCACATGCTTGAGCTGTTAGATCCTGGCACTTCTTAAAGTCAATTTTACTTCTTTGTTCGTCACTCGAACACTTTTTTTTTTAAAAAAAATGTACACCTGAAAAATCACCTGTCGTGCCTGGCTTCGTACAACACTGTATTTTTCCCTCTTCTCTCGCCATCACTACCACTTGGTTTACTCAACGACATGCTGCACACATCCACTAAACACATGAAAAAAAAAAAACGAACAATGACGGTATCCTCTTCGTCAACTTCTTCTGCCATCACTGGGAACGAACGTGCCCTGTTCCCTTAGCTAATCAGAAAGTTTCAGAATGCAACAGGAACGAAGGGAGAGCAAAAAGGATACAATGCAAATACGTTTATAATAACATTGCTTCTACAGAGGGAACGGTATAAGCTACAATCACGCTTGTTTTTCGTACATACTCGCAAATTCATTATCTTTCCATCTGTTGAACTACTGACACTTGAAATAATCTATTTATATCCGAGCGCCAGGTACAATATTTAGTAGCGAGGTGAAACAGCTTCTGAACTAGGCAACGCTGCACGTCCGTGATTCGCTGGTGCTGTTCAGTCGTTCAAGGTCATATGCAGGAGATTTGACGCGCACTCTAGTCCTGGTATAATGCATGACGTTTAAAACTCAACGTTAGATAGACCTGAATTCTTTAATTTTCTTGTTGTACGTAACAGCTGTGCATCGGCGCACTGCATCTGGATCTGGTTCCCAGACATTTTTCAAGACGTCCAACTTTTTTCATTGGACAAGTTTCTTCCTACGTAAAGTCCAATGTCATAAGCGTGCGGTTCATTAGTACGTGAAGATGTAGATGATTCCTGAACAAAAGCAACACATTTATCATTTCCAGGCGATTCACGAAGCACTTCGACATTATTTAGCGATGTAGATGTGGTTCAGCATCACTTGATAGTTCACATGGGGATGCGAAATCGTTACCGGGAAGAATGTTCACAATAACGTCACCACACGAAGTACTCTCCGATGGCATGGAATTTTCACAATTCTCGCGAGAGTCACTACGCGACTTTTTGCAAAAAAAATTCAAAATTGAACTTTGCGATCGCTTAGACATATCGTCGGATCACAAACGACACGACACTGTAAAGGGTTTATGTTCAAATGAGAAACGCGCCAAGACCGTTCTCAAAATCTACTATGCACGTGCACGGTAATTCACATCTGGATTGTCTCGCTGTTCTTACCAACAAAAGTTCCAGGGCCGCAGAAAGGGAAGACAAACATAATTGCTGTGAAAAGAAAAATTCCGCTATAACAAAGTTGAATTTCTCGTAACGGACAACTGTGTGTTCACTCTTGTGAAGCCACCAGTCAAAGGTCGCCGACAAGGAACAGCGATGCATTTGTGAATCCAGCTTTCCTTGATTTCCTGTCGTATAGAATTGCTCGACGGAGGACAGGCGTCATAAAATGGTCATTTGTCTACTCTTAAAGCCGAGGGACAACAAATTTGAGGGTGTGCCGCTCCGCGCTCTTGGAATTTACGATGTTGCTAAATTGAGAAAATATGAAAATAAGGTCTTGAAAGTCCGCTGGGTTATTTTCAAGCCTCCGTGTTTACAACCTCAGCAGGGGTTCTCTGACGGCAAGATGAAACTGTCTTCTGAGTGTCTGATACCCCACCCCATTGGTGCAAGGAATGAAAGAAAGGTTCGTTGACATGTGTTTGCCGCCTGCTTCGGAGCGAGGAAAACTAGCGGTCGATGGACTTTGGTGCAAAGCACGTAACGCTCCTGTTTAGAAGGAAAGTAAGTAAGTAAGTATTTTTTGCTCGTCTCATGTGCGAGCCATAGGCTGTGCGCACTACATCTATTCGTATTACACAACTATGATTTTCCTTACAGACTACACTTTCCATTACATTCCGTATAGGTGTCAAATAGCAGTTCTGGTCGTTTTAACTGTTCTCACTTAAACTAACACTTATTCCTCTTCTTTACCCTGTCTCTGTACCGCACTTCTTTTCCCCCTAACTGTAAATATACCCCCACTTTTTCCAATAGTTCCATGTTTCTTTGCACTACGATTGATTCGAGTACTCTTTCCAAGCTTATGTTGCATAGCTTCTCCTCCTGCGGAACTCGCGTGTCCTGACATATGAATAAATGGTCTGGCCCATCATCACCAAATAATAGGCATTTATATCTCCCTTCCTCATTTTTTTACTGAATTGTGTCTCCATCCCCCCCGCCTCATCCATGCCAACCCCTTTCTTGCCACCATGCTCACCTTCTTGATGTACGCTACTTGTCCCCATTCCCGCGGTCCCCTTCTTTGGAGCTCGAGCGATCTCTTAGTTTCACATTCCGCTATTATTTCCTGCCTATCTATATCCTCTAATCTTTGTTTCACTAATTGCAATGTCCCCTGGTTGACGTGTTCCCCCTCCCAGATCCATCCCAGTCCAATTTCGTATAGTTTACCTCTGATCTCCGACTAATGTCCATCACTAGCTGTAACCCATCAGCGCGTCGTTGGCGGCTCTGCGGAACGTGACACGCGAATCGCTGATCTCCGCTTAGTCGGAGAAGAAACCGGGCAGCAGGCGCATGGGAAACAGAACCGTGTGGCTTTTTGTTTTGATCTTCTCGCCCGCTTCGAATCCCCCCCCCCTTCCCGCCTGGTAGTAAGCGGCGTCGGCCTTGGACAGTTACGGCGTTCCCACAACCGTCGAGGTGATCCCGGGGTAGTCGACTCGATCGATGACGGTGCCGTGCTTTCTGACTTCCACCTGCGACGGCACGAAGTTGTCCACGAGCCTCAGGTCCGCGCTGGTCGGGAAAGCATCGCCGCTATACTTCTTCACCGCGCCGAATTTAACGTACAGGTCGGCCCTGTGAGGGTGGATGAAGATATCCCCGACGTCCACGTCGAACTCGATTCTGTTCGTTGAGATTCGCGAACGTGCGACGGTTGGGAGGGAAGGACTGCAGTTCGTAACTCTCTCTTTGCTCCATGATGGTTATTTATTACACGTTGACCTCGCCCTTCTCGTTGGTTACCACCGATGCGATCTGGTCGATGCGGTCGCGGCACACGGGGAAGTAGACTGGCGAAGAAAGTGTGAAGATGATCGGGTCCATGAACTCCGAATTCAAAGTTGCGATGATGCCCGTCTGCTTGTGACTGTTCGATGACGTCGGCCTTGGTGATCATGTCTTCCGCCACATTGCAGTGCACGTTCAAAGTCTCGATGGCCAGAAATTTTGGAATGTTGGCGCCGATGTGTTTGATACCTGCCTCGAGCTTGGTGTGATTCTCGAAACCCAGGAGCTCGCCGACGGTACCCAGGTCCAAGGTCCGTTGACCCAGGTCCACGTTTCTTCTGCGGACACCAGCTCCAGCCTGTGGGTCACGGCGTTTTGCGAGAGCAGCACCCACTCCCCTCTCGGCAACTGAGCTTGCAAGGTGGAGAGTTTGTACTGGCCGTGCGTGATGCTGATCTTGTCGTTGCCGACCTTGATTGTGTTGTTGTGCTCGGTCATGTTCGGAAGAAGGTACATGCTGTAGAAAGCACGCAGGGCTATGGATTTAGGATAGATGATGTCGTCGTGCAAGCTGAGTTTCAAGACCGAAGTCTCGCTGGTGAGATGGAACACTCCTACGGTGCTTCAGGTGCCGCAGCGCTTTCTGGAAATCTTGGAACGTTGGGTTATTTATTTGAGACAGGAACGCGAGCATGGAAACGCAAAGGTGGCCGCAATTCGCTTCCTCCAAACCCTGGATGCGTTTGTCGGTGTAGAAGAGGTAGGGAGTACAGAGATACTCGACCAAGCCTGCGGGCGGCACGCCGCCGAAAGAAGCTTGCTCAAGGTGGCACGATGCTCTTGCTGCTTAAAAAAAACCGCTGTCCAACCACGACATTAAAGCTTTGATCGAGTCGTTAGGCATCAAACACTTCAGGGGGGGGGGGGGTTCATGTCCGACTCTCTAACAGAGTGCGGAGTCGTCAACTGGGACAGTTTCAAAAATCCACGGATGCATTGGATCAGCTACCACAAGGGAGCCAACGACGCTTTCGTTTTCGATTCTTTCACTGCGGCCACCTTTGCGTTTCCATGCTCGCGTTCCCTTCTCCACCCCCATACTTCTATGGCATAACTGAGATTCACACTCTCAACCCTATTGCCATAATGCACTCTTTACTGTACCATGGAGGCTGACTGTAAAATTCTCACCTGATTCCACCTACCTTGTGAAGAGAACAAGGGGGAGGCGGGTTAGAAGTCGTTCCACTGCACAAAGAAACTATTTTTTACATTTCATTTAATAATTTACTGCAATAAAGATGAAATAAAATACTCACTTGTAATGTTTCAAATTTTATTAAACAAATTATTTTTCACGATTTTCTTTAAAAAAAATTCGCACCATTTTATAAACATTTGTAAACTAAATTATCCACGTGGTATATTGGACAAAATATTTTGTATAAGGAAAAGTATGCATTTTCTTTTTCGAGAAAATTGTCAAGAAACAAAGCACAATAATATGAAATCAATGCTTTCATTCACATTTATCTTTGGACGCGATCCAGAGAAAGCTTGGATAAGAAAATATTTCTCGGGGTGTAAGCGGTAACCCTTTACGAGGACACCTTGCTACGACGTAGTGAGCCACAAACTTGCTACCATGTTGGTCGCCAAAAATTTGCTACATCCCGTAGCGATGCACTTCACAAGTACACTTACCTCGTAAGCTCAGCAGAACATGATATGGACATCTCCGGGTTCGGGCTGAGTTACTACGTTCCTTCCCCTTTGATCCACTGGTCAAGAAAACCGCCGTCTATTCTAATCTGGCTTTATTAGAATATTAAACACACTCGTATACTACGTAATAAAACCAAAACACAAGACCATTCCGACCGTTATCCGTGCGAGATACGTACGCGAAAACGCCCGCGATACGAAGCAGCTCTTTCCTCGCGAGATCTCACCGAGAAATTGTTAGGCGTTCTCTGGAAGACGGTTACACCCAAAGAGAATGGGGATGTAAAGAGAGAAGAAAGTTCCTATACCCACAATGGAAACTTTTCAGCAGCCGGCTTCCACGATAGCCAATCCGGAATGAGAAATTTAAACGAGACCGGCCAATCAGGAACAAGCCGAGATTATGCTGCCGCCACACGCAAGTCCCCCGAACTACTGAGGTTACCATAGCAACGCCGGAAGCAACGCGCTTTGCGTAGACGCTTTTCCGTTTTTACGTCGCAACACACGTCTATATTTGGAAAAAATCCATGGCGAAATATGGACTCTCTAAATTAAGCTGCCTGACTGCTGAAAATTATTACCAACGTAGTAAACTTTCGAAGAAAAAATATTTACAATTTAAACAAATGTATTTAGGAATTCAGGTTTCTGCTAGTTTTTTTTTTCTTTACAGAGTATTGTAATTTTCTAAGTGTAGAAATTTAAACGTAAATTAGAATTTTTCCTGAAAATTACACGTAAAAAAAAAGGGACGGGAACTTACTTATTTCAGCATACACCATCTAAAGGCGATTCTTACAATAATTCACGAACTTTCTGTATATGTATCTTCATGTGCGAGCAATATTTTACGAAAAACATATGCACATCATAGAGGTTTCAAAAAACAAACACCATATTACATCAGTAATAATGCAGCCACAGCTTCGATTTTCCCAGGAGCGAGGGGGCAGGCAAAAAAAAAACAGTAAATCCCATAAAACCAGTCCTTCATCTTGAAGGGCTGTAATCTTATAAAAATTATCATATATTGCTGTTACTTAAATGAAAGAACATGTGTGAAATATAAATTTAAGTTGATAATCATTTTGTAGGGGGGGGGCACCTTCCTGATGACCATGCACACATTTCACCATAAGATGACTTGCTCATTCCTAAACACCTTGTACAGTTAAAGCAAGAATGTATTCAAAACTAAACATTAAGAAAATTGAAACCCTTACCTGACATTACTTTCTGAAAATGTGTAAATAATTCCATAAATGAATAATTTCATCTCTCTCTCGAATAAAGTGTGGCAATTACAGGGTGCGATATCCTGCGGGGAATTTCCCCCCACCAACAATATTGGCCTCAAAAATCCCCCCCACCAAAAATTTCCAGGCAGGGAGAGTTTTTGTTATAGCAAACAAAAGATAAGCAATTACTTTTAATTTCAAATATACTTTACTAAGAATAATATCGAAAACACACACAAATTAGTGTAGTTGTGCGTATTGAATGCATTCTCTCTCAAGAGATCATTAACAAATTACTACTATTTTTACTTTTAATAACATTACAAATATGTACCACATAATTTACACATATGTTTGTGGGGGAGGTGGTTTGTAGATGAAGAACTTTCTCCCCCCACCAGTTTTCAATGATTTCGCACCCTGAGCAGTTACATTAGTGATCTGAAGAATAATCTCGGCTTCTCTGATGATGTTGACTTGTAATCAGAAGTTGTGGGTGGAGGCTTAATGCAGTGGTTGGTTCAATTTTAAATTCAAAATTAGCCTATCTGAGCATAAAGTTGGCTTAAACCTCAAACTTTGGCACAGAATTATCTGGTCTTACTAAGGACCAGTACTTTTTTTCTGGGAAGATAGGTTCCAGTACTCTCCAAAAAATTTGTTCTTGTGTTCATCATAAGAACTACCCAGAATAGTAAGGTATGTTCACATGTGATCCTGCATTCATACAGTTACACACAAACACAAACTTATAACATTAAAATAAAATGATGTTATTTTTTATTTTCACATGTAAAAAGATACCGGTATGGCATACAATTTGCATACCACCAGAAAAAAAACACTGCCTAGGATTTAGCTTTGCATTACATTACCACCTTGACCTACATAGGATCTAAATATTCCAATCACCAGGTAATTGTAACATGCTTTTTCCTGTGGCACATAGCCGGAGGCAAATCTAAACCAGTGGCGGATTCATAATATTTTACCTGGTTTACCGGAACAATTCTCACTTATTGTATATGTTTATTATATATTAGATATAAAAGAAATAAAACACCAATGCAGGCATGCAAGTAAAACAAGTATTGAATTACAACTTCAAATTTTGAGGCAATTTCCACATGTATGCAAAAAGCTTGTTTAACAATGGTAGACCAGATAATATGGATGAATAGACCACTGTTCTAAACTCAATGATAGGGTAAAAAGCATCATTCATCATCATCCATGAAAAAAATGTAAACTGAATTCAATTAAAAATAAATCCCATTCATCACGACTCGCATGTTCACATCTTCACTGAACAAAGAAAAAGAAAAAAAGGAATTTAATTGAGTCGTAATCCATATAATGTTGACCAGGACAAATATATGTATCACAAAATTCCATCCGATCCTGCTTACGATATTTTGCCAGTAGCTAAGAAGTAAATGTACTAATTACATTTTTATTATCTACATGTGGATGTATGTTGAGTGTTCTGCATGTAGAAGAAAGTATTTTCATCAATATTTAAATGAAACTGAACTTAGGTAAATATATATATATTATATTATGATAAATTGAGCGCACAGCCATTTCTACATGAAACAGTAGCACTTTTCATTTGACACACTTCTGCAGTGAAGAACACTCAACCTCTAATAGCTGACGACTCTCGACTGTAGATCTTTTGTGGAGAAATGCAGTAACAATAGGCAAGTAAAGAAAGGATAATATAAACAAAGACAGATACTCAAAATTATTTCATTATTGTCTCCAAATCATTATAACAGTACAGACATGTAATGAAAAACTATGTAAATCATTATTTTTACATAGGTGAAACTGTTCCTCTTTGTAAACATAACAAAAGTTCCAGGAATAAAACTTCACTCAATTTTATAATGAAGACTGAGATGACATTTTAACCTCTTAACATGGGATTGGTATGACAATTGAGCCTATATATTAAAGTTAAAAAAAAAAAGGAAAGTGCTCCCATGAAGGCTTATAGGGGGTGTGGATTCCACACTTTCTGATCACGGCCGAAGGTGGGGGTGGATGAAAAAAATTCTAATGATTCATTACTTATTCCTATATTAGCCGAAACCAGTAAACTATCAGTTAATCTGTCCCTTCTGTACTAAAAGCTTTCTAATTATGGGTCACTTCTCTCATAAATGGACTCTCACAAAGAAATACCCAAGCCCTGGCCCAGACTTGAACTGGAACCTTTGGTTATGAGATTATCTCATGTGTTCAGACACTGAGGTAGCACTAAAAATATTCTAAAAAAATAATGTTGAGGTTGCATAAAACACTTATATTTTAGGGTACTTTAGTATTATACGGACTACCTCATTTCAGACCATGCATTTAGGGACTTTTTTTTAATGCTAAGAGAACCAAACCTGGCCTGCCTAACCTAACCACAAAAGCATAGATTGAACAAAATGTGGTTAGGTTAGGCAGGTCAGGTTTGGTTCTCTTAGCATTAAAAAAAGTCCCTAAATGCACGGTCTGAAATGAGGCAGTCTGTATAATACTAAAGTACCTATTTTAGTGACTAACATGTGTTGTATCTAGGCTGTGTTGGAGCATTATTTTTACTAGCTGCCCAAATGCAATCAGTACTGGGTCCTGCACACAAGCAAATGTGCCACTGAGAACTGGAAATACTTTTAATAAGTTTACTAGTGAACTAACACAAATGCAGAGCATTGTCACTATATTTTTCTTCCTAAAATACACTGGCTTTAATTCACAATCTAGATTTCTAAAATGACTCAGTAATGGTTCCAATTGTTTTATGATTTATCCTAGCACAAAGACTAATTATCGTAGAATTTTGGAAATCATTGTCACACGAAATTTGAACCTTCCTTAAAGTAATGAGCACTGTTTGGACTCGAAAAAAGTTATTTATGTTGAAAAAAACAACTTAAAATTACCTTACGCACTTCTCATGGACAAGATATTCTCAGTCGACAAGCGACAGTAAATATCGTAGAAGCGTGGGAATGAATGTAGAAGTAAATTGGAAACATAGTAGAATGCATTTAGGGACTTTATTTTAATGCTAAGAAAACCAAACCTAACCTAACCACGAAAGCATATATTGAACAAAACCTTAAGTAATCGCTAAAACTCCGCAGTATGTGTTAACAGACGTACACCGAAATTGAACCATGTAAAAATTGCATTCGTAGCATGTTGAAATCGCAACAAATCAAAAGGAACTTGGGCCAATGACTCAATTGCAGTCAATATGTTTTGGTTAGTAAATTAGAAAGAAGCAAGAATTGCCTTAAAACTTCTGGAACCAGAAGAGTGATATAGCGGAGTTAAAATTTGAATGTGGTTTCTTACCATAAGGGAGGTAATCCATACCCCAAGCTGCATGAAAGTATGAGAATATGGTTGTCAAAACAAGCACTTCGTTTGAATCCATGCAATCTTCTTCATAACACTGACACTATTAATCACAAAATACATACTCCCTTGTTTTTCATGTACCGATCCGAATAGAGTCTTCTCATCTTTCCTTTTTTGAATAAAGATGCATTACATCTCATAAAGAAAAAGGGCAAAAGGCACCACATTTGGAATTTCTCACAGTGTATCACAAGTTTCTCTCACTTATATACATCCGCACACAAATGAAGAAATGGCAACAAGAACAATTAAACTTTTTAAGAATCAAAGCTCTCACCAATTACTTTTTTCTTGAGGTAAACTATGCACCAAGAAAATATTTCAATATCAGAAGATTTTGGAACGTTGAAACCTATACTAATGACTTTATCGGTGAGCTGTTAGTCCACAGTGAGGCAGTAAAAATAAATTTTTATCACATTTCACACTTGTCACTAAATCGTAGCAGAAATCACTTTCATGTTATGTATGGACACTGCACAGTATTTCTCCACATTTTGTGCTTCCAGGACTGGTCAACCATGGGAACATCTGTAATATAAAAACATAAGTTAAAATTGCCTTGATTAGATTCATAATTTACAGTTCCATGTACAAATACAATCACATGCATTCTAACAAGCAGATCTAAACACATACATGTGCAAATGGTATTTAAGATCCGAAGAACTTAGAATTTGTAAAATTTTAAGGTTTATGTTTAAATGTTTATTATTATGTTTATTTTTATATTTTATTATATCATTTAATTTAAATACTGTGTGTTATACAGAGATGTACTTGATTTCCTTCTTCCCTGGAAGTTTTATATATACACACACACAATCTCTCTTTGTTTATATTTTTTTCTTCAATTTTTCAGAAAATCTGTATTATAGAAGCATTTTATAGACAATTTTTCCTCCAAAGGGGCTTGGTATGTTAAAAGTATTCTCAAAGGCCTCCTTTAGATAGGAGGAAAAAAAATCACAAATTCGATGGTGGACTCCGAATCACCGGATATCCGTTCCTTTTGTCTCTCTTGAGTTCCAGCCAACACGTCTTGTTGGTCAAAAGTGTGAAAATTCGTGAAAATAGAGGGTGGACCAAAGTATCATGCATCTGTGTTAGCATTGTTTACAACCTATATACCAATATGTTTACCTTTGGTGATCGCATTATTTATTAACAAACTAAGAATTTTCTAACTACATTTTCCTAATGTCAAGTAAGATTTATTGTACATACCTGTCTGGATCCTTCGGAATTCTGAAACGCGAATTTATCCAAGCTTCAGATCTCGTAGATTTTTCCCGTAAATCAGTCGAACTCGTAACTTACATCTACGAGGCATGGTGATCTTTGAATTGCACTTCAGTTGTTACTAATCGTCTAAAAAAATACAGCCAAAAAAACATTCAAACACCACGCCAAACACGGAGCACGAACAAATTTTGGCGTTCTACCGACGCGAGCAACGTCGACGGTTACTTCAAATTCAAACTTACGTGCAACGCTTCCTTCACTTGTTAACAGTAGAGCGCTGCGTTAGTTCGTGAGTTTCGGGGGACCAGGACGAGATGCCGCTAGTGTAGCTCAAGTCCCCTACCTCCCCTCATTTCCCCTCCTAGCAGACGACGCACGATTTCCACATTAGGGGCTGAGTGCCAGCTCTCATCCTATTATTCTCTTTGGTTACACCTTCCCACTGCTACAGTGGTACCAGACACAACAACTTTTATATTACCAGAAATTGGATAGGTTTGAACAGTAAAATATTATATGCAGTGGCAACAATACAAGCAGGAACGCGTGATCTTCTACTCGACAAAATAATTTAAACAAATCAACAATGCAGTTTGAAATAATGCGGAATAGAATAGCGTCTGCCAAAACCATGAACTACAAATGAATATAAGGAATTTAACTTAGAAATTAATAACTTCGGCTTCAATTTACTGATCAAAATGAAACTTATAACACTCCTTAGAACATTTAAAGACAAATCAAACGATTAATGTTGAATCTATGTAAATTGCTTAAATTTGCCGATATTCATACTTGTAGATATATCAGTGTATAATGTTAACGATTAAAAAGGCGGCCATATTGGAAAATTGGCTGAAGGCATTAATATAATATTTATGAATATATATTGATGAAGGAATTGGGAGCATAAAAGTCGAAACATTAATTTGCCTCAAACATCGCTCTGAAGCTCGCAAGTTGAACGCTCATTCACCCCACATTCCACCGGATGCAGAGCCGAGCAACAAGAATTTTCCACTCGGCTCTGCACAGTCAGCAAGGCAACGGCCCTCGCCAGCGGTGAGTGCACCTCCACTGTAAATTTCCATCTGCATCCAGGGATACCCCAGGTGCACAGTGGAGGTGCAAAGTCCACCAACCTATGACTCAAATCCAATGTATAAAACCCCTGGAGACGGTAAATCGATCTCTCACTTCGCTCCAATATCACCACCAAACTGATCGACGAGAAGAGGACGACGGCCTGCTAAGAGATCGCGACACTACGAGGCGGCAACAAGCGAGAAGTCCATAGCAGTCCGGATTAAGCCAACCGAAGAATCTGCAAGAATAAAACAAGTCGCCGAATTGCCTGCCGTCTCTTATCGTCATCTTCGATCTCTCCAGCGGACACCTGTCACCGTCGCCGACGCCAGAAGCCGAGGGCCAGACCAACAGCAAGGGGTGAGTAGCGTTCAACATCACAGGCTCCCAACAATCCTTCATCAGCCTCCTTAAGGGTAGAGGTGGTTAGCCAAGTCAAACTTAAGACCTATCGTATTTATCTGAGCTACGTCCCGGCGTGACTCGATCCCGTACCTTACCCGACGTCACGCTACAATATATACGATAGGTCACACTAAAAGTTTTTAGACACGCGCAAGTAAAACACTGGAGACCAAAAGTATGAATGCTATAATTTTTCAAAGTATTCACCATGACAGTTGATACACTTGTTCATCCGCTCAAACCAAGTGTGAAAGCACTGGGACCACACATCTGCAGGCACCTCTTGAATGCACTGAACGAAGGCGGTGACTGCCTCCTCGGGAGTAGGAAATGAAGAACCTCCTAATGTATCCTTGATTTTAGGGAACAGGAAGAAATCACAAGGGGCGAGGTCGGGACTGTAAGGAGGTTGAGTCATTTCTTCGATGTTGGAGGCTTTGAAGAATTCAATTGTTCGTACTGCTGTATGGCTGCGCGCATTGTCTTGATGCACAATAATGCGACTTCGTGGGCGTTTTTCACGAACTTTCCGTACGATCTCAGGTAAAAAAACCGTAGTGTACCATTCAGCATTAACGGTCCGACGTCCCTGTAGCGGCACTGTTGCAATATGGCCCGTCCGACTGAAGAAAGTGGCAACCATTTGTTTGCCAACACTTCGTCCCTTCCTGACTTTTGTTGGTGGGTCTTCATCCGGGAAGATCCACTGCGTCGACTGTCGTTTGCTCTCGGGTTCGTAACAGTACACCCAAGTTTCGTCACCTGTTACGATGTCATACACTACATTTGATTGTCCTTGGTTAAATTTGTCCAGCATTTTCATGCACCATGTGACCCGTGCCTGCTTTTGCTCCTGAGTAAGATGGTGTGGGATCCGTCTGGCACAGAGCTTCCTGACACCAAGGCGGTCATGCAGGATCGTTTGAACCTGACTCATACCAATACCCAGTGTTGCACTAATAACTGCATATGTCACACGGTTATCCTCCTCTATCATGCGACGCACTCTGTCGACGTTTTCTTGAGAAGTTGCTGTCACAGGATGACCATCACGTAATTCATCACTGACTTTCTGACGTCCACGTCGAAATTCTAAAAACCAATTAAACACAGTCGCACGGCATGGGGCTTCCTCCTGAAATGCATTTCGGAGCCTTTCATAACATTGCTGCTGCGTTAAACCTGCTCGAAAATCGTAAAAAATCATTGCTCTGAAGTGCTCCCGTGTTAAATCCATTTTACTGTACACACACAACAATAATTGACTAATTTCTGGAACACAACAATTAACAACTATAAATTTTGCAGCATTATCACACTTCACAGACTATTAACTTCAACATATCCCAGAGACAATGTATTGCTGCAATCAGTGTTGCCGCATCTAAAAACTTTTAGTGTCACCCACGTATATATACGATGAATTGTTAACTGTATAATACGTGCAACCATAATAATATAAGATATAATAATAATAATAACAATAATAATAATAATAATATAAAAAAACGAAGTAATGCCCAACTCGGGGTCATTACAATATCCCCCTCTTCCAAATAAAAATCATCTTTACTGAGAAAAATGAAGAAAAGTATTTTTTTGTATATAAAACAAATATAAAAACTTGTCTGTGCCAGAAAACGTGCTAACAACGAAGTATCTTAAACACTGATTACACAAATGTTTTGCAACGTCTTCACAATAAACAGAAAATGGAGATAACAAAGAAAAATTAGTGTACTATTTCATTCTTGTACACAAAAATCTTTCCATCCTTAAATATCTTGTTGTCACTCAAAGCATTGTTACAAAATACCTTGCAAAAGAATTTACAGGTGTGCACAGAGCTTAACATTTAGTCTGCAATACGTAATTCGTGTTTTCTTTCACAATCAAAATATTATCTTTTAATTTACATTTAAATCTTTAATTAGCTCGACGTCGAATATTTATTTAACGTGCCTGACGTCATTCTGATTCTACGTTACGAGGGTAAGGTCAAACCCACAAAACAATTAAACAAATAAACAAAAGGCAATCATTAACAACCTATTTACCTTTTGTCTCAGGGTAAGTGCCATCAGTTGGAGCCCAAGAGATTACATAGGGTAGAACAAATTATACCACAGGGTTAGTTCTATATATATACACTGTAATTTCTATAAAAGAGCACATGCATAAACATTACATCATTGCCCCTTTCATTCTCACAGTCACACTCGCATTCATTTCTCGGCAATCCAATAGACATGAGTAATTAATACAATAATAGTTCGGCGGCATGTTTAAAGTTAGCTACATTAATTTAAACTGTTCTTAATTTGACATTTTACTTTTGCATTTACGGAAAAAACATGTTCCGGTCGGAGCTTTACCTGTACGACAAAACACTACTCCTTTTAAGTTGTTGTTGTTGAATGAATGTTAATCTATATATTGTTAATTTTGAGGTTAACAAGGATCACTGATATATAATTATATTGACAATTTATAGCGTCGTACAATCTGAATGTTAAATACTTTGGATGAATGGATAATTGAACGCTGTACGGTTTTACATGTTAAATGATAGTTGATGCAATTTAATCACCGTAATAAGCAATGTCTTGGTAATGATTACGTAATTAGCGAGTTCATTGGATGTCACGACGGGGCGAACGAAGCTTATCCATTTTCACGTCCATTCCGGCTTACCTTTGTCGGCTCTGACTGAAGTCCTCGTGGTGAAGTCGTGGATGTTTGCGGCGTGGTCAATAGATGGCTTCCGTGCGATAAGATAGGATCTCCGCATCTTCAAGGTGGCAACTGGGTCGGACGCCCCCCAGCAGGGCCTTTCTCTGTCTCTACTCCATATTGATAGTACACAGACACGTGCGAAATAACACAACACGGAACGGAGCGACACACAAAGCGGATACTTTACGCGGGTGGTTCGCGAAAGATTGACGATGATAACACGTCGAAGAAAAATCTGAATAAAACTGGTGGTTTCCCTTCTGTGTGCGTCTATTTATTTGTTATTCAAAAGGTCTGTTACGGTACCCTCTCTGTCCAAGCGTTGCTAAATTGTCATCAAATCGTAGGCTCTTGTCCTGCTATCTTCGCCCGTATATTTGGAGTTCTTTGACCCTTCTCGAGCAGCACCTCGAGTAGAGGTTAGCCAAAGATCGGGCCTATTGTAACCGGCACGTTCGTTCCGAAGACAGTGCCAGGGAGTCTGTAGCTATTGTTATCCAGTCTAGCTGTTTAACCTTTAATATCGGGCTTAATTTATCTCCTATCAAATTCTGCTTTGGGGATTTCGTCGATGATAATCTGCTGCTGGGCTGTCTTTAATTTCAGTTGAATCTGACCATTGGTAACAAAGTTGTATTTTTATATTTCTTTACCCGAGGCTCGGCCTCTTCTCTCGGGAAACAGGCTAGTCCTTCGCACTCTGCCGTCCAAGTCCCGGTGAACAGCCACAATCCAATGCGTATTATTGCTTATTACGATGATTAATTGATTTACCTGATAATTAGCAAGATTTTATCGTTATAAATCTATATGATTGATAAATACAAGCGGCTCAACAAACACAGAAAACAATTACGAATGAAAGATTATTCGTTCTTTTGACAACCTTAGCCAAACATAAGAAAAAGTTACCAATCTAAGCATTTTTAGAAGTCATGCTTCTTCACCAAAGAAAACAAAACAAAAAGATTACATTGAATTATTTATAAAAAATTACAGTCGCAAGCTTCATTCATTGTTACAGGCTTTTACAGAAAAAGCGCGTTCTTGCTTCGAAGAGAAATAAACAGATCTCTTTCTTATACTCTCAGTTCTTTCTTTCTTCCATTTCAACCTAAGATTTAACAGAACAATGGATTCTTTTGTTCGACAGTTGTGAATAATGATAAAAACAAAACAACTATTGAATAAATAGGTTTACTTGCACTCGGAGGGTTCCTTCGGGACGATTTTCTCCGTTCCGATGAACAATTAAAAAGTTTTAAATTATCCAAATTTACCTTCGCAAATTCTGTCAGGTTGTATGGGTGTAGAAGAACAGCTGTGTTGCGTTTAAGTTCGGTGGCAATGTATGGACCAATATAGGTCTCAAATAGCTTATGGATTTGTTTCCGAAATGCAGAGCTGTGCTTGTGAGTTTTCATAAAGATCAGATCTCTGGACTTCGACGATCTTGCATTCTTGGAGTTTAACTTCAGATTTTTCCGGGAAGTTTGCCGCTGTGAGACAATGTTTAATTTGGATTTCCATATGTTCTGGTCTGCCGGTTTCTCTTCTGGCCAAAATGCAGCAATGCGCGCGTCGTTGGGTAACGGCCGGTTGAAGAATAGTTCAGACGGTGCATAGCCGGTTACTTCTGAGATCGCATTGTTTAGGAGCCAAACAATATCAGTAATGAATTTCGCCCACAATTGGTGATCTCTATGACAATACAGGCGCAATAATCTGATTAGTACGTTCAACAAGATTTCTGCTCGGATGATAAGGTGTAGTAAAGACAGAGGAAATTCCCTTGGATTTTAAAAAGTCCTTCCACTTAAATGATGTAAATTGAATTCCCCTATCCGATATACTGTAATTGCCTTCACCACAGGATATTGTGCTAAATATTGCTTAGTCAAGATTCCTGTAATTTCTTGCGTGGTGGCTCTTTTCATAGGGTACGCACTTACAAATTTTGTGCCTACATTAATCATGATTAACAAGTAATTGTACCCTTGTGAAACTGGTAATTTTCCAATTTTGTATGTGGACAATACCTCATGAGGGACCTTCGGTGCGACATGTAATTCTTCCTTGAGTAACTTCAATTTATCTACTTTAGTACGCGCACACGTGACACAATCTCTGACATATTTTAGAGTGTCGGATTTCAACTTAGGCCAGTAACATCTGTATTTAATATGTCTATACGTTTTACTGATCCCAAAATGTCATTTGTGGTCATGATTTTGTTCCAGGATTTTAGTTTTCAAACTAACTGGTACACAAAGTTTCCATTGTACTTCTTCCCCTGCAATCTTCCTAAATAATAAGCCACCATGCATTTTATATAACTGTTGCACTTTCGTTTCTCCGGGACTTAGATTCTCAGAGGTTTTCTGCAAAACTGTCATGATTTGTGAGCAGAACGTATCCAGATTCTGAGCGTTAGCCCAAGTTTCCATTTCTTCTTCTTCTTCGCGAACATGCCAGATATAATTAATGTGAAAAGTAGTGGATTCGGGTGATGTGACAGTATTCTCTTCATCGATAGCATAACGAATCAGGGTGTCTGCAATGTGATTAGACTTGCCCGTGACGTACACGATCTGGAACTGGTACGCTTGTAGCTCTAATGACCATCTGGTCAGACGGCTGTTCAAGTCCTGTGAATTTCTTAACCAGACAAGCCCTCGGTGGTCAGTATAGGGGCTATCCACGAGTAAACAAAAACATATCGAACGGCACAATCGATTGTCGAACTGTAGCACAACAACTTCCGGTTCACGGCGGCCGGGTAATTCAAGCGCGTACTTGTGGCATTTCTTCTCGTTTTGTATACCGGATGAAATGGATCATATAAAAGCACTTGACGACGAGGAGAATAAGAGATATCAGGGCAAAGTAGAGGCTTTGCATATCAATTGGATGAGCAACTAGGAAGTAATACGGCATTATTCCAAGATGAGATCCATTTGCTGATCGTCGTTTCATTGGCGATATTTGTAGCCTACATATTAAATAGAAAGTAATTTTTCCTACAGAGCGAGAGCGCTTAAATGCATACATTTACGTTTTAAGTGAAAATGTGCGAGATGTACGGACATATAAAAAACGGAAAAAGGAGCTTCTTTTCTTCTTTCTTCAGTCAGGACGAGTCAGAGGCGTGCGATAATGCACACTTGCTGGTTTCGTTCTCGTTTGAACGCAGAAATACAAAACGCTCATTGTTTTTTTAAGTCAATTTTCTGCTATTTGTGTTAAACATGACGATGAAGATGAATAATAAACTGGAAAAATTAATGATGGGACAAACACAATGACATCCCATTGCCTCACCATGGTGTTCAAACCTAGGACCTCTTCTCCATCAATGTTGATTTGATTGATTGAGTTGGTGTTTTAAGTCCACTTTGTGCACAGTAAGGCTAATCGGGACTGGACCTACAGTTTAAATTGGGATCCGAACCACAATATGCCTCCACCGGGAATCGAACCCGGAACCCCTTGATTACAAGACGACGAGGCTATCACTGAGCCATCGGGGAGGCACTCTATCTATCAATGTTGAAAAGATTTCCATTGCAAAATACGAAAATTAATAATAGTACCCGCAATTAATTTTCTGGCTACACAAAAAAATATTTCCTCTGGTTACACACACACACAAAAAAAACTACTTTTAAACTATCATTTTTACCGAAGTCGATCGGAATGTTTTGTTTTTTTCGTTCCGTTGTCATTACTGCGCAGTCTACTCCTGCTAATGGTCTTCCAATTTTCACGCCTGACAGCTTGAATGTAATAATTTGGCGCCTAGATCTCGAGGAAATGGATGAAGAGAGATCCATGAAAGATTATTTAGCCCTGATCGTAGTTTACATCCTCCTTGTACACACTCATTCGTTCCTTTCAAACATGACACAATCTCAGCTCCCTTTAGCGGCATGTTGTGAGCCTACGAACCGGAAGTTGTTGTGCTACAAGTATGGCGTCCGCGCGAAGGCACTTCCTTCCGGTGGATAGCCCCTATAGATGGTAAAAGGTCGTCCTTTGAGATATTATAAATAGAGAATATGTACACAATCGCAAGACACTCCAGTTCATGAATTGAATAGTGGCGTTCACTGTGTCCAAGTTTCCTGCTATGATGGCATGTTAGCATGCCCACATGGCGAACCTACTCATACGGCAGAATAACATTAAGTCCTGTTGCTTTATGCAAAAATTGAAAATATATTACGTATATGTTTCGAAGAAATCAAACTGAATTATCACAAAGTTGAAAAAAATCGTAAATTAACTTATTCTCACGCATGGTGACATGTTAGCATGTCCACAGGGCGAACCTACCCATGCGACAGAATAACAGTAAGTTCTGAGTCGAAATTTAGCATTATTTTGCTAAGATTTTATTTAAAATTTCAGAAAACTTCAAAATAAAGTTGAAATTAACTTATTCTTTCGTATGGTGGCATGTTAGCATGTCCACAGGGCGAACCTACCCATACGACAGAATAACTATGTCTCTAAGCTAATTTGGGAACGAAGACTGAGTTCTTGAACCCTCCCATAAAGGGAGCTGAGTATTTAAGATGTTAATCCATCGGAATCGGTGATGAAAATGCCCCGGAATTAGGTTCCGAAGCTGTATTTATATCCTCGCATGTCAAGCAGAGCGCCTCCCGTAACACAAAAGATAAACATAGCTACAGCTGTGATATGCAGAACTAATTTGTGTATAATGGCAATATTCTAAAGATTAAACAGTATGTTCGATAAGGTTCATTTTTCTATGTCTAAAACAACAGTTATGATTCTTAAAGTTTCTATAATATTCTCCACTATAAAGCTGTCACATTCTTAAAAACTTCTTCCCAATGTCCATAAGGCTTATATTACTAATAACTCCAACTGAAATTTAGCTCTTATGGATTTCATATAGTTTGATTCTAAAACTGAGAACACATATTTTTGACTAATTGTCAACAATGAAAGATTTTGCTTTCAAGAAGCTTGCAAATAACAAATTCGAAACTTCTCGAATGACAGAATTAGGTCATTAGTTCAACTATTAAATATCTCATCTTTCATAACGTTTTCATAGTGAATATAAAAAGTAAAATAATTAAGAATAATATTAAATATCACCGAATCTTTGATATGGTTCGGGAGGATCATATCAATCTGCACTAGTGAAATATTTAGAATCATTAAATTGACAGATTGCTTCATCAATCGGATGTACGTTAATTCGAGGCACAATCATCTTAGAGTTCAAAAACCTTAGATCTAATACTGGTTTAACTGATCCGTCAGGCTTGTCTACTACATGTACAGGATTTGAATATGGTGAGATAGTTTCTTGAATAACTCCCCACTGCTTCCATTGTTCTAATTCTTTGTTGAGTGTAGCACGTTTAGAGATGGGAATCGGATAAGGCTTCCGAAATACAGGAATTTGATCAATTAAATTTATTACACATTCCAGTCCTTTGGCCGTTCCTGATCTGTCAGAAAACGTCGGTTGATATTTTATAATTAAATCTAACAGCTCCGTTCGTTCTGAAAACTCAAAGTAATACCTTCTTCGACCTAGCCATCCACTTGTCATACTGAACGTGGTGCACAGCCTTCCTTTGCT
The DNA here is from genome assembly GCF_977018435.1 of Lepisma saccharinum. Lineage (NCBI taxonomy): Eukaryota > Metazoa > Arthropoda > Insecta > Zygentoma > Lepismatidae > Lepisma > Lepisma saccharinum. The sequence goes on from NC_139250.1 coordinate 34,595,521, forward strand.
CATTTGCACTCACGTTAAAAACTACATTCTCAGACAAGGATAATTCATCATCCAGGCGAAGCATCGGCTCATTGGTTTGAAAGTCCACATTAGCCTTGTAGTCACGCAGGATCGGAACTCCTAAAACATATCTGCCGGAATGTTTTTAATCACAAAAATGCCCACTTTAACTTCCTGTCCATCAAATGATATTGTAAGTTTTCGTTTTCCACACACACGTACGTGCTGTTTTCCTGTAAAGTCTGTCAGCCTAACTTGTGGTTTCTTTCTAAGTGTCATACCACTGAATTTCTACATTAAACGTTCCCAAATTTCATAATTCAACAAGGATACCTCGCTTCCGGTGTCGATGACACAAGATACTGGAAGTCCAGCGATGCTACTATGCACGATCGGAGTGGTGCTATTTGAAGATAAATTTTGAATTTTAAATACGGCACCTCGGATCACAGCCTTTTCAGTTTCAGTTAAATCAATCGTCGTGGTCACTCCAAAAGATCTCGTATCTCTAACGTAGGATAGCTCCTCAAGATGGCCTCGCCCAACTGATCAATTAAGCAAGGTGGGAGTTTTCCGCAGAATTCCCACCTGCCTGATTCATGTTCCAGTAGTAGTTTCGAGTGTCATTTATGGCCTGTTGCTATTCGTGACTTAACGGCGGCTCGTCAGTGTTTGTTTCAGCTTTCACAATCGGGTTATGACGGGGAGAATCCGATCTTGACCGTTGGTAGCTCGGCCTGTATCGCTGTCGTCGACGAGCAGGTGGTGTCCATTGCCTCGTTCTTTCTGACCGCTCATCTGTTTGAGACGTCCGGTTCTGTTGATTCTGCCGTCGAGAAGTATTGTACGGATGAAATGAATTCTGGTCTTGATTGTTAGGACGGTTATTTTGCCTTACCATCCTTACTTGTGGAACTCGGTTATTTTGTGTACGACGAAAGTTAGAGTCTTCCTGTCTCTCCATCACGGCCTTTATCCAATCCGGGATCACTGACACGTGACACCGTGACGGCCTCATGGATGATCTCCTATTCCTGCTCTGAACTAAGTATAACGGCTTTCAAATAAAGAAAACCGCCGTCTATTCTAATCTGGCTTTATTAGAATATTAAACACACTCGTATACTACGAAATACAACCAAAACACAAGACCATTCCGACCGTTATCCGTGCGAGATACGTACGCGAAAACGAAGCAGCTCCTTCTTCGCGAGATCTCACCGAAAAACTGTTAGGCGTTCTTTGGAAGACGGTTACACCTTCCCACTGCTACAGTGATACCAGACACAACAACTTTTATATTACCAGAAATTGGATAGGTTTGAACAGTAAAATATTACAAGTATACATTCATCTGGCACAGTGAATTTTTATATGCCGTGGCAACAATGCAAGCAGGAACGCGCGATCTTCTACTCGACAAAAGAATTTAAACAAATCAACAATGCAATTTGAAATAATGCGTAATAGAATAGCGTCTGCCAAAAACATGAACTACAAATGAATATAAGGAATTTAACTTAAAAATTAATAACCTCGGCTTCAATTCACTGATCAAAATGAAACTTATAACACTCCTTAGAACATTTAAAGACAAATCAAACGATTAATGTTGAATCTATGTAAATTGCTTAAATTTGCCGCTATTCATACTTGTAGATATATCAGTGTATAATGTTAACGATTAAAAAGGCGGCCATATTGGAAAATTGGCTGAAGGCATTAATATAATATTTATGTGTGTGTATATATATATAAATAAATTGTTAACTGTATAATACATGCAACCATAATAAGCATGAGATAATAATAATAATAATAATAATAATAATAATAATAATAATAATAATAATATAAAACCACGAAGTAATGGCCAACTCGAGGTCATTACAACCTAAATGTCAATCACACTTCCACGTAGTATACACCTTGGACTGCATTTTGCAAAATAGCGAGGCTCTGGCGTCTCGACCCAGTATAATCTTCTAAGAGACTTGTGTTGTGTGTTGTCCACATGTGTTTGTGATTCTTCCTTCTCATACTTCATCATGGGGCTCCCCGATGGCGCAGTGGTACCCGATGGAGGCTCATAGTGGTTCGGATCCCACTTTAAACTGTAGGTCCAGTCCCGATTAGCCTTACTGTGCATAAAGTGAACTTAAAGCACCAAATCAATCAATCAATCATACTTCATCATATCACTATTGAGAGATTTAACCAGATACAATGGGCCTTCGTTAAGGAAACAATTTAGGGGGCGTGTAGGGGCGGAGTAGTGGGAAAGTGTGGTCCCCATTCAACCTAATCTTCGCAATTAGCAAAAAGGGGCAAGAAACGCAAAGTAAAATAAATCAAGTTATTCATTACATATCGTGGACATGATATATCGCCGATATCACGACACCGGAAAAAAAATATATGGTATCGTCTGCCACAGTATATCGCGATACCTAATTTCTGATATCGTCCATCCCTAATTAAAACACACCCCAAAAATTCCTATGACTCATATCAGACAAGCCAGATAATGGTAAAAACCAAGAGACAATATATGGTGTAAGGTTGCCTTACGGGATATGCTAGGAAGAATTTTATCGCGTTTTCAATTAAGTCCCAAACGAAGGCAATGGCTGTGTGTACAACAATTAAACCAGAAGGTAGCAATAATGAGAAAGAAAAATATCTGTTAACAATGGTATTCATGGCAATGACACTACGAAATTCCAGAGGAACGACATTTTTTAGCCATATAAAGTTTTATTCATTAATATCCTGCGAGAAATATGGCTAACCATCTCCAATTTGGAAAGAGGATTTACCTAACTACAAACACTGTTGTCGGATAAAGAAATAAGGTACGAATTTCTTGATTTTAGCGTCCACTAGCGTGTGCAGGATTTTTTCCGGATGGGGCTGTAATTGTAAATGTGGACATTGCATAGCAGCGTTCTAGGGGAGGGGCAGGATACAATAAAATATTTCCTACCATTTTTAATCTTAGTTTTAGAAGTTGTTCGAAAACAAGAATGGTAATCGGTGGTCATTTTATGAGTGGGGGATTGCATGCACTACTTGGATAACACTAAGCCTTGATTGCATGTTTAAAAAAAGACACTACAGTTGCTGACCAAGGTTGTTTTATTATACACTCATTTGATTTGGTTTTTGTTATTTAACGTCGCTTTTCTGTCACTTTTGGCCAATCGCGACCATGAGGATGAGTGATGATATGATGAAACTAGTAGATGTTTTAACACTAACCAGCTGTTCGCTTTTTGTGTTTAGAACTAAATTACAGAACTAATTTATAATATTTAAACTAAATAATCTATTTTATATGAATGAGTTTTATAAATATACGAATATTAATTTATGAATAATATACAAGGGATGAGGAGACAGGTGAGTGGAGAAGGTTACGCAATTTAGAACTGCACAATTTGTATTCATGTCCAGATATTATTAGAATGATTAAATCAAGAAGACTTAGGTGGGCAGGCCTTGTGCACGAATGAGAGAGGAAAGAGGAGTTTACAGGATTCTTGTTGGGAAACCAGATGGTAAGAGACGTGTAGGAAGGCCAAGACGAATATAGACTAAAGGAAATCGGTAATGATGGAAAAGATTGGATTGATCTTGATACGGACAGATGGAGCGCTTGCGTTGCTGCAACCATAAACCTTCGGGTTTAAGAATGCTAGAGCGTTAGTTTTTTTTTGTTAGTTAGGCACATTGTAAATTGCTTTTTCAGTATTATTTAAAATTAACACTTTTTTTTCATTTCAGGAAAGGAGGACCCGTCTTGGCAGCCCAGAGGAGTGATTGCACACGCTGGAACATCTCTGGACAACAATTACGAAGCTTACCTTCAAAGCATAGATACGGTAAGTGACATGCGTCTGCATGTAATGATAAAACGCACATTTTGAGGGAGAGCTGCAACCTGGCGTATGTGTTAACCCTACCTTAGCAGTGTACTTATCTGAGGGGGTCGGATGACAGGCGCACAATTTCTTTCATCACTGAAATTTTAAAGAAACATTTTTCTTTATCGAATCAATATTATTTTCTTCTTTTTGTAAGTTTAGTTATTTATTAATTATAATTATTGCAAAAAGTATTTACTATGATTAATAATATAATACAATGATCAGTTATTGAATGAGTGTCATACATGTTTTACCATTCAGTAAAACTCGCAAAGGCCATATAAGTTTTTCATCAGAGCATTTTTGTTTATTTAGGAAATACCACCATTACCAACCAATTGCACGCCGTCACTGGCATGAGTGTCTCGATTGACAATCATTCAAAGACGGCGCCTGATAGGCTCAACAAGAACATTTTGCCTCCTAGCTCCTTTATTGAGAACACCCTAGGAAATAATGTTTTTTTTTTTTATGAACATTTTCAGTTGAAAAATCTAGCAGCTAGAGGTGGTGGGCGTGACAACCCCCCTTCCAACTCGGGTAAGCTAGGGTTACCGTGGAAGTTAATATATTTTCCGACAGGGAAGTATAGAGCCTCCTCGACGCCATAGCGGTAACGTCGTGTCTTCTAAGCAAGAGGCCTCAGGTTCGATTCCCGGTGCAGACACAGGACACAGACGTCTCCACTCTAACACTCTAAGCAGTTGCGATTAGCCTGTCTGAGCATAAAGTGGACCTGAAACAAATTATGATCTTGTTTATTGTTTATTTAGTGCCTACATAATGAAATCAAAATAACAGGAATCTCTTACCTCAAATTGTACATGATTTAGCATTTACTTAGTATGTTATGCAGCAGTGCGTCAAATAATTTTTGTCTACACAAATGCAACTCTTTCGAAAACAAACAGCTACGCTTTTCTAGTCAGAAATAAGGTTTTGGCGCTACTCAAGGGGGATACCCAGGATTGGCGCCACTCTTAGGCTCCTTGAGGGAAAAGCTCCCTGTAGAAAGTTGACTGAAGAAGTGACGGACTATAAGACACCAAAAAGGGCCCTTCCGGGTATCGTTGTTGCCTTGTAACCAAGAGGTCACGGGTTCGATACCCGGTGGAGGCACATAGTGGTTCGGATGCCACTTTAAACTGTAGGTCCAGTCCCAATTAGCCTTACTGTGTATAAAGTGGACTTAAAACACCAAATCAATCCAATTCAATATAAAAAGGTAAAGTGCTCCCCTGTGCATAGCACCACGCCATGAAGGCGTATAGGGGGTGTGGGGGTAACGCCCCACACTTTCTTGATCCGGTCGTGAGTGGGGGTGATGTGATCAGCATCACGCCCCTGACCGCCTTTACCCCCCAGGGTTTCTACCAGGTACCCCTGTTATTCGACGCTGGGTGGGCGCCGGGACCGCTTCAATATAAGACACCAAATTTTTAGTTTTTATTTTTGGGCAGGGAGTGTGACCTGGGCGCTTTTTTAAATCTTATTTTATTATTATATATATTTTTTTTTTTTTTTTGAAAATTTAATTGCACCTTGGATTGGATGGCGTTCAACTACCGTTAAAAATATAATCGTGGCCGGTTTCTAAAGTGGTAACGGCCATGATGTAGTTGCCTAATTAATGTAATTTCAATGATTCAGTTTTAAACAATATATTTACGTTACGAGGAAGTGTAATTTATAATAATTATTTATCTTTATGCAGATTAAAATATTCAAATTTTTTAAAAAAAACGGTTGTGTACTCTTTTCTATACTAAGCAGCAAGCTGTTAAATTTTTAACGGCATGTCTAATTTTTGGAATAAGTGGTGTTCCTTTGTGTACATTAACAAAAAATTTTTTAACATGATTTTGAAGTGTTAGTGAAAGCATCCTTAGGTAAACTGGCTACAGGAACGTTCGTTCATCTGCATCTGCATACGTCAGTACGACAGGAGATAGGGTGAGTACTAAGGAACTGAACTATGCAATAGACACATAGACATTGGGTTTATAGTCACTCGCAGCGTTGTTCAGAAGGTATTAACCCCAATATCCTCTGTAGCGACGAAGATTTGAATATAAGTTAAGATTCGCCACAGTGTGGGCTTTTTGTTAGCTAAGGCAATTGCGTCAACTATCTCTACTGGTGACTATGTTCTATTTCTCTATTCACCCAGCTTAGGCTAAAAATTTACTGTCGTACGGTTAAAAGCTTTTCAGTGTATTTCATAACGTCAGTGGTTTCGTAAATACGACATTCGGCACTAATTGTTTTATGTCGTCTTAAAAACATGAATTTTTTAAGTCAAAATAAATAATCTCTCGAAGTTTGAAGACGGCCCTCGTATACCAAGCCATAAATACCATTCGTTTCTCTAATATATTGCGATGATGAGGCTTTCGATGTAATAGTTGCTTTCCCTCTGTCATGCGGTATATTCCACACTTGCTGAATTGAAAGCTCCACATTGGCTTATTCTGTGCACTTTGTGGTGAGTGGAGTGTGCTCTTCTGGCTAGCGAGTCTACCAACAGTGTAGAGCGTGAGCAAGAGTTTAAGCGATTGGTGCAGGGTTGAGATGACGTCAGCAGCTCGCTTGTTGATTGGAAGCTTCTGGAGTCATGACTCTCTCCCAAGCTGCCAATGCACAACAGCCACATATGTTACCAAAATAATCCCGCCTTAATTTCTTTCTTCCTTGAAAGTATCATGAGGAGCTTGTGTTGAGACGAAAGAAGTCTCCATCTCTTCTCATAATTAGAGAAGGGACCGAGACTGCGAAAAAAAGATGATTGATTGATTGATTTGGTTTATTTTACTTTGCTCTTCTGCTACTTTGCGCTAATCGCGAAGATCAGGATGGGCGATGATATGATGAAATTCACTCATAAAGAACATCCATGCCCAGGCCGGGATTCGAAACCGTCTCCCACGGCGTCGTAGTGCGTTGTGCTAACCACTCCAGCACGAAGGTAGGCGCAAATCGAGCCGAGAAACGAAATTAGACCCTTCGAGGCTTGTTTGAGGAGAATAGAACGAAGGACAATACCAGACTGAACTACTTCTCCGAGTGGTTGTACAGTCACGGACACTTCTGGGTTGCAACAATGCAATGCAGTCGTTTCAATCCAGAAGTGTCTACGACTGTACACGAATCTGGGTTATTGTTTAACGTTAACCTGAAGGTGAACGGTTGTTTCGAGATGACAAAGAGGACGTTTGCAACTCGAGAAGAGACGAGATGACTATCCTGATTCACGAGACGAGACGAGACTGCGATAAGTCTCATCTTGTATAGATGTCGCCCACGGCATTATGCCAGCCATAGTCACCGAAAGAAGAAAACCAAAACGAAGAGAAGAAGAAAGAAGAAACTAGTAGTTTAGTATTTCTATCACTGCCTAGTCAGGGCGTAACGGCATGTTTGTTTTGTCCTCTTTCTTTCGAATATCACCCAGGTGCTCTTCGACAGAAACAGTCTCTGATGCCATACAAACTAACTAACTGTCTAGGCTTCTTAAACCCGAAGGTTCGTGGCTGCAGCAACACAGGCCTTCCATCTGTCCTTATCCCAGGCCCGTGGCTAGAATTAATCTCCAGGGGGGGCTTTGTAAAACAAGTCCATATTTCAAAAAATTAACATCTATTTAATGAAGGTAAATTATATATGCTAGGGGGAGGTCTTAAAGTTACATAAAATTTGAAAATATCATACAAATACTGCATTTTTGTACATCGTGAAGTGTTAATTGACAGATACTAAAATCATCCCTTACACACTCCATACTACTTTGGATGATACAGATATTTATATCACACAAAAAGTGCACAATATTCAATCACAAAGCCTCCCCTTCGTTCCCAAAAATTGGGAACTGTTGACCGTTGATGTAGATGGGAAGGGAATTTGCATGATGACATCAAAGTCACAGATTTCTGTCTGTGAAGTCGCAACGGGGACATAGCTCCCCTATGAAAGAACTTACAAATACTTGAAGCTACTTGGGCTTCAGCTCGTGAACAAGATGTCCATGTTCTGTGGATTTATCCTTAAAGTTGTGAGCTGACTACATTTTCACTTTTCCCTGCAAACAAATTATACAAAATAGTTTTACCTAATGTCATGAGGAACTGACGGCAGTTCCAGGGGGGGTCTGAGCCCCCCGGTCCCTGTCTGGCTACGGGCCTGCCCTATCCTGAGCAAGATCTATATGCTCTTTTCCATCCCTATCAATTTCCTTTAGGTTCATCTCAACATTATCCCTCCATCTTCGTCTTGGTCTTCCTACTGGTCTCTTACCATCAGATTTCCCAACAAGAATCCTATAAATTCTTATTTCCTCTTTCATTCGTGCCACATGGCCTGCCCACCTAAGTCTTCTTTTCGACAATACTACACACGGTAATGAATTTATTTTTATATTTTTCAATTAATTTAATCACTGCATCTTTTAGTAGTTGTGGAAGATACTATTTAATATTTTCATTTTCTGAAAAAAGGAATTGTAGAGATTCTTTTGTGAGGTTAACTTATCAGATGTTTCCATTCGGTTCAGAGCTCCACAATTTGTTAATTTGAACATTCTACTATTTAGTTTTACCGAATTTCCTCAGAAACGATAATACAATTCGTAAATACATTTTTAAATAATTCGAATTTAGAATTCTTAATACTTTGTTCAAAGTGGAAATTCCTGTTGAGGCTGAGGGCTGGTTTTATTCACGTTACTTACCAAATGAAACTACATTCAACATACCCAGCCCCAAATGTCACACGCACCTCATAAAACAGATATAAATGAAAAGACACGTTACACACTGTGAGATTGGAGCTAAGAGCAAACATGTTTTTATTTTCCTGATTAGGCAGAAAATCAAGTCTTGCTGGACCTATTTCATGCCTTCCAAAAAGAGGATTTGAAACGAATAATCAAGATGGTAAGACAAATAATAAAACGCCGGAGCTCCTACTTCAAGGAAGAACTAGAAAAAGTCGTCGTGGGAACGTGAAATAAAAATTAAATTTACTCGAAAACTGGGGCCATAAAACTCATACACCTTTTAACCTTTATTTAGTGAATTTAATTGCAATAAATGTTGCAAGAATTATTTTGTAATGTTGTTAATGATAATTTTTTTTAAAAAAGAAATAACTTATTTTTTAAAAGTGTTTGTAACCCCATCTTTTGACAAAATTCAAACTAATCAAACTAAATGTAGGGAGATAGTTTCATATTACTAGAAAGCCTCATTATTGTAGACATAATTTTAAGCTTGCTTTTGCAGTTTTGCGAAATTCATTGAATGTACTTACTAATATAATTTCTAGAAAAGATAAGAGAAACAAAAAATGTTACTAATCTAATATTTTCGTAAATGATCGTTAAATGCTGATATACTATATACACCAAAGGCATTTGAAACCCTGGCGTGGGAGCAGTGGCGCTAGTGTCGCTAGTTAAAGTCACGAGGAAACCTGTAATTCGCTCTCACATTACTAGAGACATGAAGTTTTCGTTTTAACGACAGCAACGAAAATTTGAAGAAAGCATAATAAAATGTTAAAAATGTATTAGGGTAGGTCTACGTTAAGGAGACAAAATTTCGGTGTTTCGGAATCTCGAAATATCGCGAATTGTGACATTTTGTTTTAGAATAACCCCGAATTTTGCATTTTAACGCGAAAAACGCCCCGAAATATGCAATATAAACTGGGGACACTACCGATCTACAAACCGCGAAATCCCGCAGTGAGGGGGACGGAGAGGGCCAAGGCTTTAGTGGCCCTTGCCTCGCATATATGGTCTATATACTGAATATTTAAAGGTGAAAAGATTTGTTATTTATTTTAGATTGACTAGTAGTTCTTTGGTTAGTAACTTTTGTTTAATGTTCCATACCATAAAATAAATAGGTTTTCTTCCCTGACTCTGCAGTAATTTGCCCCAGTTGAATTGTTCTCTGTTTACCAGCTCTCAAAGGTAACTTATCAAAAGTTTCATCTGCATATGATTGTATGAGAAGTACTGTACAGTGGGATCCATGAGTATTACCGTGCAAATTGTCCATCACCATGTTCGTGCACTTCATTTGACGCAATAAGAGCTTCAAAATTAAGAAAAAAACTCAAAACAAGCTGTTGACAACTTCTGCACCAACATACATAAAAATCCATCGCTTAAAAACACATAGAATGTAAGAGAAAAATTAATGAAAGTAGTCATGAACAATTTGCCGAGCTATACTAATGGATCCCACTGTACAATTTTGCCTAACTGTCCGGAGATTATCCACTTCTCCTACTGCGATTCCAGTAAGACACCCTCTGCCCCCCCTTAATCGTCTCGAATTTACTAATCTCCACACTTCGTACTAGACCTTTACTGATTTATGGTGATGAATCTTATTATATAAGATATTTGCCAGGATATTACATATTTTACATATTTGTTCATTTACTTTACATAAAACAACATATTTCGGTACTTTTTCCTATTTTGATCTTTTTCCTATAGCGTTGTACATGATGATGAAAATTTGTAGCTCATGTGATGTCATTTTTTCTAATCAATGAGGTGCATAATGCTTAGTCAACTAAAATTGACTGAAAAAAAATACGGGACCTGTTATTTATCGAAATATGCTGGAGTTTTCCCACACCTAGAAACTTGGAATCGGTGGACAAGAAAGCTACTTTCCTGTAGGTAGCAAGTTACACAATATGTTCCCTTGTACAAAAAGCAAAAAAGTAGCTATGTATTCTCATTCAATTGTTCTTCTGTAGAAGGTTTTATAAACAAATTTGTTTCGATAGTTAGAAAGAGCTCTCTTACGTATTTACATATTCTACAATAACTTGCGATGCGAAAAATAAATAATATTTGACATTGGAACAATTGATGTCCTTAAAGTTATGTGGAATATGTTCAAATAAAATAAATATCGAGTAGAATGGTTGAAATTGCTACAATACTCGATCATTATTAATATTACATATTCTTTCATACTAAATAGTTATGTACATATTTCGAACTTTGATGTTACATAAACATCCGGGGTATAGTTATGATATACATACAAGGCACTGAGCATTGACTAATCGTATGTGCAAGGGGAATTTGTAACAATTAGTCTAAAATCGGGAAGATGCATGTTTGACGTTTCGATATAGTGATTTTGAAAACATATAGCTTTCAGTATTTTTCTCTTTTTTATTTGCTTTATTTTACTTCGTCTATTGTGCCACTTTTGGCTAATTTGCAAAGATGGGGATGAGTGATGATATGATGAAATTGATGAATGGACACTCACAAACATCCATGCCCAGGCCAGGATTCGAACCCGGGACCCCTGGGTAATCACTCCGCCACGGGGACCGGCAGCTGTCAGTATTGATTGATAACATTGTATTTCTTAGTGTTTGTACTGTTCTTTCGAGATTCTACTCTAGCAGCGATTTCCAGTAGAAAATGACCGCGGTAGCTCAATCGTTAGGGCGTCGGACTACCATGCGAGAGACCCAGGTTCGATCCGGGATTTTCCCCACGGCTCCTGCTATTACAGTTGACTTTTAAGCGAACACAATTTTTTCTTAGTTTTCACCGTCTAGATCCGGAGGCATCGTGCGTCTTAATAATCCACCGATGGTCGTATGAAATCGAAATATAATATAGCTATGAAAAAGGAGCTGAGGAGATATGAGGGGTGGGGCGACGCAACCAATATAACAATATCACGTCACGTGCAAAATGTATACTCATGGCATACGTTGGTCCATGTGGGCCGGAGCTAGTGATGGCATCATAGTGGGGCAGGGGGGCGGGTGCCACAGTTCGCAAGCCAAACGAGTGCACAAAAGAAATCGATCGGGCTCCAAAAGAGCTAAGTTGGCAACAGTGCTCAGTTTTTCAATCTGACCTATGACTGATTGATCTAGCTTGTTTGTGCCTATTATTAGCATTGCATGCAGGTAAAAGTCACAATTCAGGACTTGGGCGTGTCTACTATATCATAATTACACCAATTGGTCCTGTAACGCCGTTGCCTTGTAATCCCGAGTTCGATACCCGGTGGAGGTACATAGTGGTTTGGATTCCACTTTAAACTGTAGGTCCAGTCCCTATTAGCCTATCTGTGCATAACGTTGACTTAAAACAACAAATCAATCAATCACCACTTGGTGATGGGCTCATTTAAACTTGGCATGACTATCAATAAACTATAGACAATAAAAACTATCAAGAAGTTCTAAATTCTTGGTACTTGAAGCGACTTTACTTTCATTAAACTATACATGAATTGCCATTTACATTAGACTGTGCTTCAGTTTTTGTTATTCTGTGGGCTTACAAGTCCCTACCATCATTCCAGTGATAAAAAATATATAGAAAATATAGATGGGGGAAATTCTTTTCCTGCTTGGAAAATAAATTAATGATGTAGAAAAAAAGATAAAGGTAAAGTGCTCCCCTGTGCTTAGCACAACGCCATGAAGGCGTATAGGGGGTGTGGGGGTAACGCCCCACACTTTCTTGATCCGGTCGTGAGTGGGGTGATGTGATCAGCATCACGCCCCTGACCGCCTTTACCCCCAGGGTTTCGACGCTGGGTGGGCGCCGGGGCCGCTTCCATCGTTAGAAAAGTTTCCGGATTTGAACCGGCCGGGGATCGAACCCGGGACCTTGAGCATGGTAGTTAGACGCGTTACCGACTGAGCCACCGCGGCCACCATTAATGATGTAGAGATTGGGGGAAAATATACAGAGAGGGGAAATTCCCTGGCTTATAGTAGACGCATGCCACATGTTCGTCAATATTCATATGGCATATTTCTAATTCTTGTTATGTTTCTATTTGAGGAAAATTTCACGTGTTAACACCTATAACTCCGCCAATCCGAGCAGCCAATCCGAGACTTCCGTGGCAGACAATCGTATCCAAACACACCACAGAATGTACGAAGCCTATATCCCAAGAGAAGCACGACAGCTGTCTACGCAGACTACACGGTGATATTCACCATCAGCGTCAACGCTCCATACTGCGAGATGTGCATGCAGCGATATCTACAGCAATGTGAAGAGAGGACAACGCAATGGCCCATAAAGCCAACGCAGAGAAGAGCACAGCAGTCCTCTTCACCAGAAGAACGAAACATTTCCGCCCAAGGGTAAGATTAAACCAAAGAACAATACCCCTAGAGAACGTTACCTCGGAGTCATTCTGGACAAAGGGCTAACTTTCAACCAACGCATCCAGGAAACAGCGGACAAGGGATCTGAACTGCTGGGAAGCCTCTACCCACTACTACGAAGCCAGGTACTTCCTCCACACCCAAGTAGCACTCTACAAGATCGCACTTTCATCACATATGCGTGCGTAGCATGGGGACACGCTGCAACTACATCAACCGGCTGTAATCCGTCCAAAACAGAACGCTCCGCATAATCTACGACGCCGACAGATTCACCAGAAACACTCAAATCCACGACGACCTGGCATGAAAACTATGTTCGAGTTCATGATGAGGGAGAGAACAACATTTTGGGCCTTCCAACCTCACCACCAAAATCCCACAATCAATGTTACTGTTCAGGTCCCACTCGCCAGAAGAACATACAGGACGCCAAGAGTAAATTAAAAGTAGATATTCGAAGTGAAGCAGTGTCGCGCATGGTCAGTACTTGGATGGGTGACTGTTCTACACGAGAAGACTTAGTCTTCACTATGAAATTCCCCTGATCTTCAAGATCTTCTAGAACTACCATATTCAACTTTCACCCCACGTAAACACCCTGATCTACGTAAGTAACCCTCTACCTAAATATACCTCATCAACTCAGCCAGAACCAGCTTACCCAAAACAAACCATACCTATTCCAACTCCCCTCGGGGGCATCGCCACCATTACGTTAATCTTTTCGCAGCACACCTGCTGCTGCTACCTTTATACCTTCAATTTCTCTAAGCACTACTGTACCTAGACCATACGACAAGTATTAAATCCCAAGTCAATCCTTCCACTTGCGACAGTTGCAAGTGACATCAAAAGACTGGAACTCCACGACGTAGCAATCGCCACGATCCAGGATGCGAGGAAGAAGAGCGATGAAGATATACGTCCAATGTGCAAATGAACTTGTTGTATAGATAATAAACGTGAAATTTCAAACAATGTCAGATACAATTCTTGAAGCTTTCCTGGCGGCGAATACTGAAGACGTTTTCTCGGGAAATCAGCCAGGTGACTTCCGGAAAGGCTTCACTTCGTTCCCTGAAGATGAGAGTGACGTTAGCTCTCGAAAGCTCGGAAGCCTTTCCGGAAATCACCTGGCTGATTGCCCGAGAAAACCTCTTCGATGTCAGATATATTTTCTTCCAATAGTTATGCGAGGGTGGCGCCCGTGGGCCTTCATCCTTTTCATCAAAACTCGTTCTTTTCGGTTTGTTAACCGGTCCAACCCCATACTCCCCTATTTGAATTTACACAAAAGTTGTATTTGGTACAACCAAAAAAATATATATGCGTCATACAGGGTCAACGAAGCTAGTAATAAGGTGTGTTTTACACAGCGTAAATTGATACACCTGTTAATTGAATTGTATCTTCTGCAAATATGCTGTATAAAGGAACAAACTGCAGGAGTACTAATTGAGGCGAGTGTACAATAAGAAGAAACATAACACTGTTAGGAACTTATTGAAAAACATGCTCTAATCCCTACATGTTAACCCCTATGCTGTATTGCCTCTTTGATTCTTAACATTATGTTTATTGCATGCCGAAAAACAATGTAAATTTAGAATGTATTTCAATGATTTCATAACTACAGCATCCAATCACATTACGGCGTCTCTGTGGCGAAGCCTGTCGAAAGATAAACTCTCGATTTTGCTACCGAAGGTTACAAGTTCGACTTCTGTCTGGGCATGGGTGACGAATTTCTAAGTGTTTTTTTTATCCTGTCACTAGTCATCTCATCGCTTCGATTAGTTCAAGTGGCAAAACAGGCGACGCAGAATAAAATGTGGTGTCGGGGGGCACGTGAAAAACTCAGAATTTTTTAAAATAGTGTTATCTAGTTCCATGTATATATTCTTGAAGTTTTGTTACAAGCGAAAGTCAGCTTTCGACTTATCCTGACATTAAATGTCCAGTAATATATGCGCATACGTATTTGGAAACAGGAAATCCTGGAGTTTTACCTAGGTAGTATGAATATATTTATACATATAATTCAATATCTTCCTGAATGTACGATGCATTTCAATATATGTATGATATGAGTGGGTGGGTGCGCGTGGTTTTCGTTTGATATTTGCCCGACCCTGTGGCCGAGTGGTTAGCACATCGCGCTGCGACGCCAAGGGTCCCGGGTTCGAATCCCGGTCGGGCTTGGTTGTTTGTGAATGTCCATTCATCAATTTCATCATTTCATCACTCATCCCCATCTTCGCAAATTAGCCAAGAGGCACAAAACGCGAAGTAAAATAAAATTAATCAATCAATCAATTTAAACACATAGTTGTATATATATATATATATATATATATATATATATATATATATATATATATAAATATATATATATATATATATATATATATATATATATATATATATATATATATATATATATAAATATATATATATATATATATATATATATATTAAAATAAGGTAAATAAAGTGTGCCGAACGGTAATTAACGTGAAAACAGCAAGAAAATTAATTCACCTTTTCCGCAAGTCATTTAAAATGTTAACTTTTGTGCGAATTAGAAAGAGTTTTTCCCAAGAGGAGTAAAAATTAAAAGAAACTCAGGAAAAGAACAAATCTCACTAACTTTTTATTTGGGGTGGGGGCGGTTTTTCAACTCCAAAGGGAAAGAAAGAGTGATTCAAGTTCTGCGCTGCGATGTCTCTCTCGAGTCGCGAGCGACTGAAGAGAAAGTGGGTGGTGACAAGTTCGACATGACGTCATTTTCACTCCTGGCTGTTGACTGGCTGATAACTCTCCGGTTGCGAATTCCATGTGCATTTGTGAGATACGCACCCAGGACCCCTTGATTACAAGGCGACGACGCTACCACTGCGCCATCGAGGAGGCCCTTACTAACAATTGGGCCTGTGACATTAACAGTCGCAGAGCTACGTACTACAGACAATGGGTACAGTGGGATCCATAAGTATTACCACTCAAATTGACCACCACCACGTTTACTCCATCTGTTTTATGCAATGACAGCTTCAAGAATTGACACAAAACACCAAACAATCTGCTTACAACCTCTGAACCAGTATACGCAAAATTACAGTCCTTAAGAATACGTAGGATGAAGATAAAAACCAACGAAAATAGTCATGAATAGGCTTCGGATAATTATGCATATTGCATATGCAAATGCATATTTAAGGATTTTTAACTCAAAATTCATATTTCATATGTTGATGCTGTGGATATTTCTCTTGCCTGAAAGATTCCATTCGTTGATTAGAAAACAAAGGGTTACAACTTCAAACAAGCATCAAAATTATAGAAGACGTTAAAGAGGCCCTCGCCCAGGTTGAAGATCCTGTGTAT
Source organism: Lepisma saccharinum (assembly GCF_977018435.1). Taxonomy (NCBI): domain Eukaryota; kingdom Metazoa; phylum Arthropoda; class Insecta; order Zygentoma; family Lepismatidae; genus Lepisma; species Lepisma saccharinum. Next base: position 34,612,026 of record NC_139250.1, read on the forward strand.
GTACAGAAATTGGATGCAGTGTTGAAAAAGAACAGTGGGTATGCAACAATGGAGAAAGTTTGCAAAATTCTGCATAGAAATAGACAACGTGTGGATGATCTGGAACTTGATGCGTCTGACTTTGTTGCCCTAAAAAACAGTCCACTTGTATCTTGCGAAGTGCAACGTGTGGTTCTGAATATAAGACTATTCTAGCTGAAAACAGAAGGAGTTTCAAGTTCGAAAATTTCAGACATCATGTTGTTATAAAATGCAATCATGATCTTGATCTGTAATATATTGTGTTTCATTAAACACAGAACCATTAATTGAAAAAATAACCTGTGTAGCGAATGAGCATTCAGAATAATGCATATTCATTGCCTGGCATAATTTTTTATAGTTTGTAATATTCAGCATTTACAAATTAAACGGGTTTTTAAAGTGTATATTTTAGTGAATATTTTACACCTTTTTAGTGCATATTTACATGCATATTTTGCATCTTTTTAGTGCATAATTATCCGAGCCCTAGTCATGAACAATTTGATGAACAATACTTATGGAACCCACTGTACAACCTTAATATTCATTTGATGCAAAACAAACATTCACTAGTAACAACCAGAGTGTACATCAATGGCAAAGACAATAGTAGGCAAATTGTCCATCTCTATTATCATTATTTTCTATTCCATTACACGATTCACATTAAAACCTTAGAGTCCAATATAAATTGTACGGCAGACTGTATACAGCCTAAATTTAAATGAGGTATCAACTGTTATTTACAAAACGACCTCAAGACTGCAACACTAATCATGTGAGGCTGCTAAAACACCCCTAATTTTAACAAACAAAGTAACTAATCAAGTGAGCTTCAAAACGCCATTTTTGTTATTTTAAAGATGGCGCCTCCCATACCAACTTGCGCCAGTGAAGAGGAGTGGTTTATTGCCCCCTGTCAGCCTTAAACTTACAGAAATTTCTCGGCAAATGAAAATTCAATATCTCTGTGTATGCTTACCACACCAGCAAGTTTACTATAGATCGACCACAAGGAAGAAACTTTGGACGAAAAGTCCCTTCTTCCGTTCCGCTCGGGCCATAAGGAAGCATGATCCACTCTCCCCCTCCCCTCCTCGCAGGAGTACGGTGCACAGGAGTCGCGGGTCTGCGCAGATTTCTTTGCTTGTGGTTCCACTATAATGGAGGAGAAAGTTCGACAATGGCCTCAGTTCGCAGGCAGATGGGTGGAAAGTCCTTCGCAGTGGCTCATAGGTGGCAGCACGTGGACCACAAAGACTTATTTATCTTAAGTTTTAAGTTTTTTTTAAAAAAATAATCTAAAGGATCTTTCTAATACTTTACTGTTCAAACCTATCCAATTTCTGGTAATATAAAAGTTGTTGTGTCTGGTACCACTGTAGCAGTGGGAAGGTTTAACTACAAACACTGTTGTCGGATAAAGAAATAAGGTACGATTTTTAGCGTCCACTAGCGTATGCAGGATTTTTCCGGAGGGGGCTGGAATTGTAAATGTGGACATTGTATAGCAGCGTTCTAGGGGAGGGGCAGGATACAATAAAATATTTCTTCTAATTTCATCTAACCACCATTCGTCATCACCATCAGCCCAAAGAATACAAAAGTGCAACTTTTTTTTCATTGTGTTGTCCATTTGGTTACTTGTTTTAGGAGGTTTTAGTGCCTGCAATACAAATCCACATCCATGTAACCAAATGGACAACTCAATGAAAAAAAAGTTGCACTTTTGTATTCTTTGGGCTGATGGTGATGACGAATGGTGGTTAGATGAAATTAGAAGAAGTTCCTTTAGATTAAAAAAAAAAAAAAAAACTAAAAAAAACTTAAATTTAAGGTTACCTAACACTGTGAAGAGGTGTCACGCGTAGTGTAGTGGTTAGAACTCTAGCTTTGATGCGAGCGGTTCCAGTCTTGGCGAGAACTCCCAAAATTTCTGTTTTGACCCAGCATCGTGATTACAATTGAGCAGTTACTTGTAAAGAGATTAACGCTTATTGTTGTTCGAATTCAGAAAATCAAACGTGCCGCGGTAAGCAATGGGAAGGCGGACTGTTGACTGTGTATTTTTGTCGGCTTAGCCTTTGTCTCCATTAGCCGCTAGTACAACGAACCAAGTATTTTCCTTACTTTCTTACTGGTAATTATTGCAGCTGATACAAAAACAACTTTTATTCTCTTGAAAATCATAGGGGCTCTCATATTTTATTTTAAAGAATTCGTGTTTGTTTTCAAGGCATTCTTCACTCTTAAAGACGTGCGTGTTTGGAATGCAATACCTTCCTCCGAACTACATGGCAATAATTATTCAAATGTTTATTTTTATTATTATCGTCACAGATCTTTCACTGATAAATTGGCCATTTCTTTAAAAAAATTGTATTTCAAAAGCCCAAGGGGGGCGTTAAACCCGGGAACCCCCCTTGCGTACGCCACTGATTAAACCTTCTCTATGTCCCCTGAGAACCAATTTACAGGTGGATAATATTGTTATTACATCTAAAATTCTTTTAAAGATTTCACGCCACCTTGTTCCAACATTGTTTGAACATCTTTATGATTTTTGCAGGCATTATAAATGACACCTCGTACATTCTCGTGAATACGGCACATTTCGTGTTCTTTGATTTTTTACTTAGACCTTTGCAATCATTAATTTTCCCTGCATCATATATCATGCATCATTTAAGTGTTTATCGAACTATCGGCGAACAACCAACACGGTTCACAATAAACATAACCAAAATCTCTATTTTCTGTCCAGCGACCTAATCAATGACTTGAACTATTCAGGTAATGAAAGTTTTCTTCTAATCTGGTAATCCACTTTCTACTTGTCTAATAATTAACATTTTCTGTTTGCAGCTGCAGGGGCACAAACATATATAATATGTTTGGTTGAAAATATGTTTTAACGTCGAAAGTAAAACTTTTGTGAACTATCGGTCTTTCTTAATTTATCATTCGTATTGCGCCCCCGAAGCCCGTGCGCTCCCCCGCGCCGCGATGGTTGCGGGGGTGTTATTTACGCTTGGCTATACGACGACGGGGATGATCATGGCTTTTATGAAAGTAACGTTGAAGTTAAGCGATATTTTAAAATATTGCGAATACGATGTGAATACAGATAAGGTAGGTGAACCAAAGGTGGCCCTAGTTAAGCTTCTAGGACAATTTACAAATCTCTAATGAGAGATAAATTTCTGAAATTAAAAGAAATAACTCCTATAACTAATTACACAACGTGTACCAAATGGATATTTTATAACATTGCTTGTAACTTTTAAAAAAAATACAAAACCGTTACATCTGTTTCCAAGGTGGGCCATGGGTCCCTTATAGTTGGCTTAGAAAAGGATGCTTGTGCTCAAGAAAACATATTCATTCATGTTTATTCACGTTTCTACATCATATTAGAGAAAATTGTTGGTGTCAAACTTTTGATTGTTGACATGTATTATATACAGTAACGATGAATAGGCGACCTCCGCGAAGGACTGGTCTGCACAATCCCTAGAGTGCATCACACATATCTTTGCCGTTGCGCACAAACCAATTTTCGTTTCGTCTCCCTCTCTCTTAGCATCACGTGTTCTACGCTGCTCGCCAACCTTCGCCATTGTTGCCATATTGTCATTCCATTCCTGGACACACTCGCGCAAACATCATTGTAAACAATTGAATAGCGCTCCAACTTGCGCTTCACACCGTTCGGCAGGGACGGTAATGTGGCAATATACCATGACGAAGTGGTAGCTTCTTTTATGCAGTGCATGTTCATTGGCTAGCTAGTAACTAGTGTTGCCAACTGTAATAATGAAGCACTATTTCTGTCACGGAAGGAGAAAGGCAGTTAAAGTGACGGTGAGTTTTGTTGGATTCGAAGCATCATATTTTTATTTCATACTAAGTATTTGACCGGTTTGACGTTGTGTGCGTGTATTGCGTGTGTGTGTATGTGAAAGTGTGTGTTTGTTAATGAACGTTAAATTCCATAATGCCTCCAGTTCTGTCAAAGTTGAAATCAAAAACCTTGCATAGCCAAGCTCGGGAAATTCACAAATTGTTCAAATTTTATAATTTTGGAATTGTTCAAAATAAATAAATTATGTGGCTCCATGAGCATTTCAACTCTTGGCTCCGGCACGTGTTCTTGTAGAAATTGCACAGAGGAGGCTGTCATTTTTGCTGCTTAATGCGATGAATATTGTTTTCTTTGTTAAAATTGCCATGCTTTGATGGGTGACAAGTTCATAGCAAAAGAAAAGAAAAAGCCGCGCAGCTTATCGTCTAGTGGCAGTATATGTTCTTGTTATTGTTGTGGAAGCCGGCATCGTTTGTAAATGTACAACAAAGGCAACCGACTGTCGCCGATCACAGAGAGGCAATAATACTGCTTGAGGAGGAGTGTTGTGGTCCAATTGTCGCGGTTTAACACGTTCGCATATTATTAGTTTCAAAGCAGTGTATTATCTGTCGTTGCAGTTCCGTACCAGTACAGACGGGGTTTGGGAGTGAACAGTTAGAACGCCACCAGTGCATTAATGCAATGGAAAATAATAAAGTGTTTATTTTGTTTGAAATCACTCAAATAAGGAATCACTATGAAGAAGTTTTCTTTGCATCATTTTTGTTAATGTTACGTATGTGTTAGTCCATATTTTGCGAATTTTTAGTCCACATGTATGTAGCGACATACAAAGCCACTTGTTAGTACATATTAATCCTAGTCCTGGTATAATGCATGACGTTTAAAACTCAACGTTAGATAGACCTGAATTCTCTAATTTTCTTGCTGTACGTAACAGCTGTGCATCGGCGCAATGCAGCGATTTTTCTATCTGCTCCATTAGCAACACTCCTTCTTGAGTGTGTCGCGCATTGCACGGCAGAAATATACGTGTTGGGCTCTACGACGCCAGGTGTTCCTCAATAACTTAAAATGGCCGCTGGCAGCCCGAGACAGTTCGTTTTCTGCATGGTGCACCTGAGGGGGACTTCGTATTTTAACGTAGAGCCATTTGTTAGCTGTGTTAAATACTAATGTGATTTTCGTAATGTGGACCACCTTGGGAACACGGGCTACTTTGGCTCACCCACTTTATATTTAAGCAACATATGTTTACTTTAGGTACTGTAGGCTCACTTTCATGTTTTCAAACATAAAACTTACAAAACTGCTCAGGCTCACTGCCATTAGTGTACTGAACCTTATTCTTACCAGTTTGTCTGCTTGACTATTAATGTCAACAGCACCCTCCCCCCCTTTCCAAACCGATTTTAAAGGCATAAGAGGTGGTGTTTCATTTCAACCCCATCGCCTCGATCACCCCACAGGTAGGTAGAAAAACTGTACATAATAACCATAACTAAAAATCAATAACAAGTCAATCAAACGAAACGATCCCCACAATTTTTGTGTTAAAATATATATAGAATTGTTATAAAATTTTGTCCCTTCTGTGCGCACCCCCGAATACCAGGAACTATGACGAAGGTATAGCTGAGCTGAGAACGAAGCATTTAATTACGATAGGCAAGAATTACACAGAAAACACAGGCGAGACTAATATACACGCACTGATCCTTCATGGTCGGATAAGGAAATTACGGATAATGAAGTTAAAAGCAGGCGCCATCTTTTCTTACCGACTAGTAGAGAACCCCTCCCTCCTTTATTTATCTCGCGATAATTTACAATAATGCTAACATTATTGAGGAGAAATATTCTCTATCATTGTTGTGTGGAAACTAGAATCATCGTTTCAATTGTTCTAAATTCCTTACCTTTTTTTCGCTTCCCACAACAATCAGGAAAAAGCAAAAATAATATTCAGTGCATTACAGGCCCTACTCCATTTGCAATTCGAGTATGGTAGTTCCACTTGTTGTTTGAGCCCATGGGCGGAGTTTGAGCTTTTGCTTTTGGGGGGCCAGACTCTGGGAGAAGCATATGATGTATCTGAGGGTTGTTGAATATCCCCTAGCTTATAAGGAGTCCGGAGACCTTCCCCGGAAATTGAAAAACAACAACTTAAAAACACTGAGTTCTAGGCCTTTTAGATTTGAAAATGTTAAATTTCCTCGCTTAAGTAAACGAAAATTAATTAGTATATTGGTTGTCAGTTTTAAAAGAAGCAAAACAGTACTATTATTGATTCAACACAAAGTCATTTTACGTTTTTCTTTCTTGAAACTACACATGAATCAAATCGTCTAAGACCTGCTATTGCGGCGCAATTACAGCACATGCCATCATGCCAAACGTCAAGACTTGCGGTATGGCTTCATAATAAAAAAGTAGGAACTGAACTTAATCATGTGTTATTTTTTTAGTATTTTTTAAGTTTGGGGGCCAGGCCCCCCTGCCCCCCACCCCAGTGTTTGAGCCACTCACGTATCAGTTCTGGCTGTCTCTGAAGGAGGCGAATGAAAAGAAGTATCTGCGCAATTAGTGACGCGAGACAGCTCAATCAATGAACACATGAGAGGGAATGGGATTGTGTGGAGGGGGAATGACTGCAGTTACCAGCCTTTGCAGCAGCTTGTACTGCTTCGCTCTGTCCTCTCGATTTTCCTCCTTCTCTGTTGTGCATATTTTTGGCTTTACTGGGGATATTTCTGCACTTTTCTGGCATATTTTTAATTTTTTATGACATAATTACATACATATTTTACAGTTTTACAGAACAAAGTCCTGGGCCCTAGTGATTAGAATTACATTTCCCATAATCAGAGCCATCTGGGGTCCGTTCGAAGCATCGGATTGCGGTGAAATTTGGTGTAGAGGCTATGGAAACCAGGAGGAAGCGAATACCGACGAAAAAATAGTTCAAATTTTCGTCACCAGGTGGGAATGGTTGGGTGTTATGTCAGGACCTCGGGGTGGCCATGGTAACGGCCCTCCTCTAGCAGTCCACCTGTTAGGAAATCGCAAAGGAAACCAAACCAAAGAAATTATTCAAATTTCCGCTCCAGGAGTGCCAACCAATGACGCTTATGAGTCCCTATACATGCTTGACGAACGGTATGCATCCAGCTCACTTCTATGCTGATGACACACACATATACCTACCTACCACGCCAATTACAGTTAGACGTGATGTTATGGTCCTCAACGATGAATTGGAAAGAATTTCTACTTAGTGTGATTCCAATGGACTGATATTAAATCCCAACAAATCCACATACATGTTACTGGGGAACAGACAATCAATTACAAACGACAAGTATAACAACATGGTCTTGAAAATACGTGGCACCTGCACACCGCATAAAACAACAAATAACAACTTGGGTTTGGTGATTGATAGTTCTCTTACTTGGACAGAACACATAAATGGACTCAGAAATTTATATAGGTCTCAAAATTATCTAACAGAAAAAGTTAAACTGAAGCTCGTTGAGCTCTTATTGTGGTCACTCTTTGATTGCTGTGATGTAGTTTATGGCCCTGGGGTCTCAGTCAGAGATAAAAGGAAAATTCAGGTGATGCAATATTCTTGTATACGATTTGCATTGAACATAAGAAAATATGAACATATCCTGCCTCATTTGAACACAAATAAAATATTAACAATGGACGGAAGAAGGCATCTGCACTATATCACTTTCGTAAACAAAATTTTAAAAATAAGTAAACCAGATTATCTATTCAGAAAACTTAAACTAGGCACTCCAATACACTCACACTCCACGCGAGGGCATAACAAACCTTTTACATGTCATTACAGTACCGCCTCCTTCAAATCATCATTCTCGGTAAATGCAGTTTCAACCTGCAATAGATTGCCCATAACAATAACTAACCAATCAACACCGCATGTTCTTAAATCCATAGCAAAGGACTATCTGCTATGTAAACAGTTTGAATCTAGAAGCACACGTGAATAAAAAGCACATCTCACAATGTTTAATTTCAATGTAAGAACTTGATATTACCTCATGTCAAATATTTCTCTTCTTGCACCATTAAACATTCACAAATATGCATTTAAGTGTACATGTGTGTGTGAACTTGTATACTTAATATTGTATTTAATGAGTGTATTTAAAATTTAGTTTTATGTAGTTTTATGTGTATACATATACTCATTAATTGTATATTTACAGTTCTTATTTGATTTCAAATTGTCCATACGTTTTTCTTTAATTTTTCTTACTTATTTACTATTATTATTATTTTTTTCTTTTCTTTTTTTCTTATTGGATATCTTTTTTTTTTTTTAGTTTATTTTACTTCGCGTTTTGTGCCTCTTGGCTAATTTGCGAAGATGGGGATGAGTGATGAAATGATGAAATTGATGAATGGACATTCACAAAGAACCAAGCCCGAGCGGTATTCGAACCCGGGACCCTTGGCGTCGCAGCGTCTTATTGGATATATATACGGTTGTAACTGTAGACTGTATTCTGACAAGGGTTAGGTGGGAGAACAGCGTACGCTGAACCTCGCCCGCTCAATAAAGATATATTATTATTATTATTATTATTATTATTATTTAATTTGTTAGGTTTTTAAAAAAAAACACTCGAGTTCTTTGGTAGAAACACTACATTCATCTAGTAAAACGTCTCAGTGTCGTCGTAAAGAATTGAGTATTATGTGTTCATGTACAGTACGTTATGGAACCCTTAAAGGACTCCGCCTTCTCATTCAAGGAAAGTATAAATAAAATTATCCTTCTGGGCATGGTACAGGAGACATGTTTATTGAGGAATCATTGGTCTGTTATAAAAAAAGTAAGTCCATTCAATGTTCGTACAAAGGTTAGCTTTACAGAGTAAAATTGCACAAAAAGTATCGAAATATTGCGTGTCTGCAATTTAAACTTGAAGCACCGACACACTAACGGAAAATATACACGAAGGAATTGATATATACAGGGTGTCCCAATAAACTGCATAGCTACACACTTTAACAGGAATTTGAAAATCAAGTATCCTTTGCATTTTGAAGTCTTGGCATTGCAAGAGTTACGTTCCAAGAGGAGTCCATGCTCACAATGCAGATGACTGGAGTTCAGTTTTGTGAGTATTGCTTGGCTGAATGTGCTGAAGAGATGGATTGGGGGAAGAGGTTCAGAAGAATGGCCTCCGCGTTCACCAGACCTCACGCCACTAGGCTTTTTGTAGAGGAATGCATGAAAGATAAAACTGTACAAAACTGGGAAGAGTCGACGAATGGAAGGCTGCCATTGAACGAGAATGAGCACAAGCACCGAATGCAATGATGATTCTTCGATTTTGAGCAGTGCCTGGACCTGAACGATCATCACTTTGAAGACAGACGTTGACAGAGAAAATTATTTGTGTCTGTAGATTCTGCTAAATTTTGAAAATGAACCGTATATTAATTAACACTGACCTCATAATCACTCAAAATGTTTATGCATTTATATTGGAACGCCCTGTATATTAACTGCTCTGTTTATTTTACCACTTCTTACTTTCGACTTCAGTCTTTTTCGTGGACACATGATATAGATGAAGAGCAAAGTCTGGACGAGTATCACGCACGCACGCATTCACACGCACTCATGCGTCGGGTCATATGCAGGCAATGGTCTGGCTGATGGGCTCCGTGGGGCTCTCGGAGTCCGAGCTGCTGGCGAGGAAGGGCTTCCCCTGGGGAGGCGTGGGGGTGCTCCCGTTGCCGTTGCCCACGTCGGCGTTGTCGTCCGGGGGCTTGGTGTCCACCTCCTCGTCCTCCAGGCTGGAGTAGCTGGCCGTCGTGGCGTCGGAGTCTTCCGGTTCCGGGAACTTCCCGAGGGGGCGGTTGTCGTCGCTGCTGCTCTCCTCGCTCTCGCTGCTGCTCGACGTCTCGTCGTGCACTGGAGCGAAAAAGAAGACGCACCAACATTTAGACCTCACCTCGTATTTTGAGGCTCTAAAAGGCAGAGTTTAAACTTAAATCGGAACTCAGTTCCCGCTGATTTTTTAATACGTTTTACGAAAGTTCATTCTTTGTTACATTAATTTTCGAAAGAAAACGATAAAGTGGAAAAGAAAAGGTTCTTGTGATAAATTTAGCTGTTAGTCCATACGAAAATTTTGAAAAAATAATATATTTTGGATTGGACTGATTTGTTGTTTTAAGTCCACTTTATGCACAGTAAGGCTAATCGGGACTGGACCTACAGTTTAAAGTGGGATCCGAACCACTATGTGCCTCCACCGGGAATCGAACCAGGTATCCCTTGATTACAAGGCGACTCTACACCTGCCCCATCGGGGAGGCCAATAATATATTTTGGTAAGTGCTATTCGTTTGAGATGTAAATGCGAACGTAATTTCCTGAAATGTCAGACTTCATAGATCTTGTGTTTCTAAATTTACTTTGGATGTAATACCAGTACATAGGCGCCGACTCCATGGGGCTTGGGGGCCTCGAGCCCCCCAATGTTAACGATGTGGGGGCAGAGCCCCCCAAATAATTTTGCTTAAAAGGATCCAATGTACAGCGTGTCCATAAATATACTGTCATACTTTAAAATGGTATTATGTCGCTTTGGATAATCGTATTTAAATGACATTGGTGACAATTTAAAGAAAAACTAAAAAAAATTTGTGCATGTCAACAATGGACACCAATATCAGCAATGGACAACAATGAACGAGATCACACATAGAAACTGAAATAAATTCACTCCTGACAACAATGGACGATGCGGGTTCATTGTTGTAGCAGGCAGGCAGGTTACATGTGAATGTTTTCCTTTTAAATTGTGTTGTTATTACAGAAGATTTAAGAACGTGGTTCGTGTGTTTTAGAATATCATTACACGCAGAGTTTGGTGAACGTGTTGGTGTGTTTTATCATTCCACGCAGAGTTTGGTGAAGGTTCAGCGTGCGGATTGAAGTCGAGGTCACCTGACTTAACGGTCTGTGACTTTTTTTTATGGGGTTACATAAAAAATTGTGTCTATGTACCCCCATTGCCTCAAAACCTGCAAGAACTGCAAATTCGCATCACTCCTACAATCCAGTCCATCCATGTGGATATGTTGGAGCGTGTGTGGCATGAATGGGAATATCGCCTTGATGTCTGCAGGACCACTCGTGGGGGCCACATTCAATGTCAATGAGTTGTAAAATAAAATATTTGAGTTTTTGTTTCACCAATTTCATTTAAATACGATTATCCAAAGCGACGTAATACCACTTTAAAGTATGACAGTATATTTATGGACACGGTGTATTATTTTGCTTCTCTTGTAAAGTTTACTCTGAATTGTGCCACATGAACTTAACTTTAAATACACATTTGAAAAGTTCTAGACCATCAACTTTGGGGGGGACTATGACCAAAGACAGCAAAACACATGACTTATTACTATATACTAAGTATGTACTTATGAGTATTCTTAAAATTTTTACTAAAAAGAGTTTCAAAAGACGATGTGCATGAACTAGGGTAGTGGATGGGACGTTCGGGCTACAAATGGCTCTCACATGACATTCAGAACGAGATCATTGATATATTAGGGAGATCTGTTTTGCGCTCCGTGGTAGCAGATATATTAAAAGTCCGGAATATTTTGCTATTATGGTTGACGAAACTTGTGACATATCCATCCATGGACAATTAATATTCTGCAATCGAACTTTGAATAAAAATTTTGATATTTTTGAGGAATTCATGGGCTTTTATGAGATTCCGAACACTGAGGCCAAAACTTAAAAAAAGGGAGAGAGTGAGTCATTCATTAATTTATTTCAGTGATCAGAGCCCCCCAATAATTTTGTCAAGTCGGCGCCCCTGTACCAGTACTACTACTACTACTACTACTAATAATAATAATAATAATAATAATAATAATAATAAACGCCATTGCTATTTTCGTTAGGGCGTCTGACTACCATGCGAGAAACCCGGGTTCGATCCTCGGCGGGGGAGAACCGTGATTTCTTCCCACCTGTTCAAGCGGCTCCGGCGCCCACCCAGCGTCGTATAAAGTGGTTACCTGGAGGAAACTGGGGGGTAATGGCGGCCAAGGGCGTGGTGCTGTTTACATCACCTCCACCTTCGGCCGTGACCAAGAAAGTGTGGGGCTCTAACTCCACACCCCCTATACGCCTTCATGGCGTGGTGCATAGCACAGGGGAGCTCTTTACCTTTTGCTATTTTATAAGCTTTCATAATAATAATAATAATAATTATTATTATTATTATTATTAGTAGTAGTAGTAGTAGTAGTAGTAGTAGTAGTAGTAGTAGTATTTGTGTCTATTCATGTTTGCTTTTAGATTCCTTTAATAGGCTCTAAGATCATAAAATAAGTTCTAAAAATCTTAAATTATTCTGGAAAAATCCTGAACTAGATTCTAACAAACTTAATAGCTCAAAATTCAGAAAAAACACTGATTACGTATAACCGTTAAAAACAAAATTTCAAAAGAGCCACAGGAAATGTTAATAACAACAAAATATTAATTTACTAATGAAATTTTAATTTGTGTGCGTTATTTTCAAAATTATCCACTAATTATTGTATGTGCTGCTATCAAAAGTTACTTGTTGTTATAAAAAGTTATTTTGGTATAATTTGCTGTACAATACATAACAACAATTTTTTCCATGTTAGCCACAGTCAAACTGCGCTCTTTTTACCTTAAAGAACACAGGATGTAGAAAAAAAATTATTGACAATAGCTATGGACAATTTGCCTATTTGTTATCTTTGACGTTGTGTTGTACAGTGGGGTTCATAAGTATTACCAAGCAAATTGTCCATCAACAGCTCTTGCTCTTTGTTTTACCGAATGAAAGATTCAAAAATTGAAAGAAGAAACGCCAAACAAGCTGCTGACAACCTCTGCGCCAGCACATGCAAAAAATATTCTTTAAAAACACGTAGGATGGAAGAGAATATTAATGAAAATGCCCATGGACAATTTGCCGAGCAATGCTTGTGCATCCCACTGTACAAAAAACTAACTTACTTGAAGAGGGAGAGGGAGCCTTGAGTCCCATACATTTTTTATCATTTATCAGTAAGCCATTTTGTTATTGAATCACTGCTTCCTTTTTTGTTTATACATGTGTATTTACATAATAATTATTATAGTTTTATTATTATTTAAATGAAGATTTACATGATAATGAAGCTTCTTTCACAGTTAAGTTGCTATGTTCCAACGATGTAACATAACATTATTAAAAGATTCATTGTAACTGCTTCTCTTTGGTTAAATTTATCCAATTCTGAAACATTAATCAAACTAAGAATAAATGTCTGATGAAGGGAGCATGTGTTCTCCCAAAACGTTACAAGAAAAATGTTTTTTATACTTGTAACAGCCGTAACACATGAATTTTGAATATCATTTCATCAACCCCCTCTTCTTATGTAAGGATTAATGTAAGAACAGTTGCTTGCCAAAGGGAGGGTTGGTGGGGGTCATAAACCCCTATTTTGGTCCTTTATTCCTGAAAAGGAAAGAACGCCAAAGCAGAAAACGATGACAAAATAGAGGACTGTCTACTAAAAATGAATACGTAACCCCCTCCCCCTCCTTTCGAAAATCCTTGGCACGACACTGTGAGTAGTGCTATTGGGGCGCTTCAAAATAGTACTTAGTAGGTATCCTCTTTTTTTATCAATCGAATATCACTTTTTGACATACTTTGACAATTTTTTGTCGATGTTTTAGCGTTTAGCGATGTTTTAGTACAAATTTTCACTATACTCATTTTTTCCCCTCTCGTACTTGGTAGGTATATCATGATGTTACGTGATACAACTTAACCTATCCTTTTTTTACGATTATCAATCGAATATAAGTTTTTGACATACTTTGACAATTTTTTGTCGATGTTATAGCGTTTAGCGATGTTTTAGTACAAATTTTCACCGCACTCATTTTTTTTCCCTACTCGTACTTGGTAGGTATATCACGATGTTACGTGATACAACTTAACCTATCTTTTTTTTTACGATTTTTTTAATTTTCTTACGATCCTAAGTGATATAACTTAACCTATCATTTTTTTTATTTACGCACCGAACTAACCTACAGGGGGGACTCTGTTTGTTTTAATATTTCAGTATTATAAGGTTTTCACAAATTTTATATAACCTAAAATGTGTTGGATGTTGATTTTTAGTATGTGGCAATTTTTTATGAATTTAAAACTGTTCCGTCACCCTCTCGTTCTTCACGTCGTGGACGAAGGACTTCTCTGCAATCAGGATGACGCTGCATAGAGTATCGGCAGGCAGCACGTCGTGGAACTCGCAAACATCCACTCTACAAAAATTCTACTATATGATCTTTCACTGGCTAAGCTAACCTACAAATAGGAATTGGCAGCACTGACTTATAAACCCACTGGGTCTTCTTGGCATGTTTTTTCATGATGTGTTGCCAGGCTATTGCGCATCTTGGCGTATACAGTGTATATATTTTGAGAGGGGGGTTATAGCTTTTTATGCTGTACGAATACTAAAAACTTGACAGTGACAACCAACAGAGTAAATAAACCTACATGCAGAAACTAACAACACTAGTTTCTGACAGTGAATTTGAAATAAAATATTAAACAAAATACATGAGTAAGCACTGTGATTACAAATAATACCAGTGTTATTACACATTCATTCTTATTTTTCGAAGTTGAATGGAAGCACGTGTTTTTTACGCTCTCGTAATACTGACCTTGCCCCAGTGATTTTAAATTGCTTCCATCCGGTTTTTTTTCTGTGTTATTTCCGCGCGCATGCAACATTCGCTTTCAATAGACAGAAAGGAGTGTTAGTTTAGCAGGTTTTGAGTTTACAATTTATTAAATTAAACAATAATTTATGTAAGAATATACTTGTACTTACCGAACACAAAATAATAAAAGCACATGTGAATCTTTGTGTGTGTTCATGTTATATGACGACTGAGTAAAAAATAATGTTAACTCCCCGAAAGATAAAAGTTCCTGGTTCGACATCAGATGCATGCAAATTTTATGTTTTACTCTCCAAAATCTTGATTTTTATGTTTGTGCTATTTGTCATACAGCAGAGGAGAAGAGGGGAGAGGGGAGGAGAGGGGGTACTATTAGCGCCATCTATTAGCAAACAATAGAAATAAAAAAGTAGGGTCAAACTTTTTCAACACCCAAAAATTTTAAACGTCCTCGTTTAGTAATACGATCAGCAGAAGACGTTTGAAAGAGTACTCTTAGTCGAGAAAGCTAATTGCTAGGGCCCATATATTGCTAAAATGTTCTTTAATTTACATATTTCTCATACCGCCATATGTTGTTCTAGTTGACTTCTTCCAAAAAAATGCTAATTAGCGAGAGTTAATTAAGCAAGGCAAGTAAAAGAAGCAAATAGGACAATATGTGGCGGCGTGGAAATATGTAAAAATTCGACTCGATTCGAATTAAAATTGAAGGATATTTTGCATTTTTTTCCTATAATGTACAAAACATTTACCGTACATAATTTTTTCTATTTACAACAGTATAAAATAAGAGAAATGTGTGACAATATCCATATTAATTAGGAAGGTGTGTTGTATGCTAGGTTAACTAATTGTGTCTTCTACAGCTTTATTGTATAGACGGTGTTAAAGGCGGAGCTACTGCGGAGCATGCGCACTCGTCTGGCCCCCCCTCGAACATCCGGTTATGCTTACAATATTATGGATGTTAATATGAAAGGGCAAAGTGGAGATTCTTTTACAAGGAAATAGGGTGTCAGCTGCGTAGCATATGGTTGTACAGTTTGATTGGGAACAAATTTATTGAATCAAGTATCACTTCGTAGGTTTCCGAAGGACGTAGACAGACGAAACCTGTTGATACAAGCAAAACGAGAAAGGATTGGTACCCGGGAAAGAATATTTGCGATTTGCATTTTGTTACAAGCATGTTGATCGTTTATCTGCGTATTGTGTTGTGGTGAAAAGCATGCCTTTTAGTGAGGCTTCAAACCGAAGCGACACAGGCCCATTTAGTCTATAAATAAGCATTTACCACTCATGGTAAATCAAGTCTTAGGCTGCACAATACATGCCATTGGGAATCTGAGCGACACGTGCAGCTTGTCGTGCTTCGATTACGCACCGAAGCGACAAGCAACAGCTTTTTTACTCTAAATGAAACAATTCATCTTGCATACGAGTACAACAGAGCGAGGCGACACGATGTATTGTACTGAGAAAACAACAGTCCAGTCCAAGCGACACGTGCATTTTCTCGTGGTGAATTGGTTCGAAAGGAAGCTTTCAGACTGCAGCGATACGTCTCTCTTGGAAACCAACATTAAAAAATAAACAACACCTTCCGAACGACAAATTGCAGGTGTCGCTTGTTGCTCGGACTAGACCGTTTTATCAATACCTTGCATTGTGTTGCCCCGGCCTGTTATTTGTGCAAGCGTGACTGATGAATTGTTTGCTTTAGATCGAATGCTTCTGTGCGAAATTCTGATATCACTTGTCGCTTCAGTCTGAAAACTCCCTTGTTGCTTGAAGTAAATTCGTGCGGGTGAAAGTGGCATGCCATATTATAGATTTTTCCTAAATCCCTTATGCAGAAAGGAGACGTTGAAAGCATATATATTTACTAGCATTTGTTATGTGTCATTACAGCTGCAGATTTGTTGGCAAAGATTCACTTAAGCATATTTTATATCATATAATAGTATTATTAGTTTTATAGAATTATTTTTCCCTCACTTTTCTATTTATAAAATAATTTAATATACTGTATAAATGTTCGTCGTACATGATATATTTGTATGTACGTAGTGTGTTATAGAATTGGCGGCCACAAAGATAAGTCATATTTTAATAATCTGTTCTGCAGTTGATCATTCGATGGATTCTAGACGTCCATTTCTTCATAGTAGAATTTTAACAAATGCCTTTCTTGATTATCGTCGCACAATTGATTAAAACAAGCGCTTATTTCTTACTTCGTATGCCGGTGAATTTGCACTGGCAATAATAGGGATTGACTTAAACCGGAAGTTACGGGAGGACCGGGTAAGACCTCACCAATGTTTATGTTTACATTTTTAATACGGTTTATAGAGGGAAGATGGAAAAAGAGAGCTCTACGGAAATTGACGCTCTTAACAATATTGTACGCCCGTGAAAATTATATATATAAATAAGATTTAAGCGTATTATCTGCTTTCATGTCAGATTTTCCCAACTTGTGAGCTGTAGTGTTTAGGTGATAAGCGACCTGCTCAAATATGATATTGTTGATAATATTGTACGCCTGTGAAAATTACATATAAATAAGATTTAAGCGTATTATTTGCTTTCATGTCAGATTTTCCCAACCTGTGAGTTGTAGTGTTTAGGTGATAAGCGACTTGTTCAAATATGATATTGTTGACAATATTGTACGCCTGTGAAAATTACATATAAATAAGATTTAAGTGTATTATCTGCTTTCATGTCAGATTTTACCAATTTGTAAGCTGTAGTGTTTAGGTGATAAGCGAGCTGCTCAAATATGATATTGTTGACAATATTGTACGTCCGTGAAAATTATATATATAAATAAGATTTAAGCGTATTATTTGCTTTTATGTCAGATTTTGCCAACTTGTGAGTTGTAGTGTTTAGGTGATAAGCGATCTGTTCAAATATGATATTGTTGATAAATATTGTATGCCCGTGAAAATTATATATAAATAAGGCATAAGCGTATTATCTGCTTTCATGTCAGATTTTCCCAACCTGTGAGCTGTAGTGTTTAGGTGACAAGCGACCTGCTCAAATATGATACCCCACCGTTCGGTAGGGACGCTAATGTGGCAATATAGCACGGCGTAGTGCTTGCTTCTTTTATGCAGTGCATGTTCATTGGCTAGCTAGTAACTAGTGTTGCCAACTGTAATAATGAAGCACTATTTCTGTCATGGAAGGGGAAAAGGCAGGTAAAGTGGCGGTGAGTTTTGTTGGATTGGAAGCACCATATTTTTATTTTATACTAAGTATTTGACCGGTTTGACGTTGTGTGCGTGTATTGTGTGTGTGTATGTAAAAGTGTGTGTTTGCTAATGAACGTTAAATTCCATAATGCCTCCAGTTCTGTCGAAGTTGAAATCAAAAACCTTGCATAGCCAAGCTCGGGAAATTTTAAGCAACGTGCACGAGTTCATGAAGGAGGAAGCCAGTCATGGTGTTAGCATCCCAATAAAGCATTTTGGCAAGAGAGCAGCGAACAGCAGCAACAAATTGTTCATATTTCATAATTTTGGAATTATTCAAAATAAATAAATTATGTAGCTCCAACATCATTTCAACTCTGGCTCCGGCACGTGTTCTTGTAGAAATTGCATAGAGGAGGCTGTTATTTTTGCTGCTTAATGCGATACATATTGTTTTCTGTGTTAAAATTGCCATGTTTTGATGGGTGATAAGCCTATTGAAAACTGTGATCGAGCGAGATATTTTTTTGCGCTGAATAGTATTGAAATAGCATAAGAAGTCTTATTATTTATTTTATATTTTGATGTTTTAGTTAGGAATATATTGATTTTCAATTTTCTGTTGCTGCGTAATGACCGGGGGGTCGAAATAGAGCGGCATCTGCCGCTACCTCCCAGGGAGGCAAAATGACTAGCGCCGGCCCTGGTTTATAACAAAAGAAAAAGCCGCGCAGCTTATCGTCTAGTGGCAGTATATGTACTTGTTATTGTTGTGGAAGCCGGCATTTTTTGTAAATGTACAACAAAGGCAACCGACTGTCGCCGATCTCAGAGAGGAAATAATAATACTGCTTCAGGAGGAGTGTTATGGTGCAATTGTAGCGGTTTAACACGTTGGCATGTTATTATCTGCCGTTGCAGTTCCATACCAGTGTATACGGGTTTTGGAAGTGAAAAGTTAGAACGCCACCAGTGCATTAATGCAATGAAAAATAATATATATATTTTTTTATTTTGTTTGAAATCACTCAAATAAGGAATCGTATGAAGAAGTCTTTTTTGCAGCATTTTTGGTAATTTTACTTATGTGTTAGTTCATATTTTGCGAATTTTTAGTCCATATGTATGTAGCTACATACAAAGTTACTTGTTAGTACATATTAATCCTAGTCCTGGTATAATGCATGACGTTTAAAACTCAACGTTAGATAGACCTGAATTCTCTAATTTTATTGTTGTACGTAACAGCTGTGCATCGGCGCACTGCAGCGATTTTTCTATCTGCTCCATTAGCAACACTGCTTCTTTAGTTGTTTCGCGTATCGCACGGCAGAATTATCTGCGCTGGACTCTACCCAGTGCGGCGACCTGTTCACCCAGCGATGCCTCTCTGCTCACGAACTTTTCGAAAGCTGCGTGCTCTAACTTTCTGTCTGCTTCGTGACGTGCATCCAGATCCGTCTGCGTGGTGTTGTAAGCGATGTCGTGATTTTTGCATGCGGCGTCCAACGGATTCACACCCTTGCCCCCTCTCTCCAATTTTTTCTCGAGTTTGGTACCCGGTCCGCAGTACTGGTAGTCAGGTAAATGCATCTGAAAAGATAACTTGTCACTTTTTGAGAACAGGCGCCTGTACGTGTTCTCGAAAAGTTTGGAGCAATCCAAATACCAGCAACTGATGAAACTGTACGATGGTCTGGACATTGCAACGTTCCCCCCTCGGAAATAAAACCACTCGACGATTGTCGTGAAAATTCAGTCGTTGTGTTCGACGACGCCATCCTGGAAAATCAAAATGAAATTCGCAACTTTTTCACGCAAGGTCGTCACAAAAAAAATGGATTGCTTCTACCTAGCTCAAACGTTTTCCAAAATTCCAAAACAGTTACTACGCGACAACGCTAATTTCATATGTTTGTTTCGTCAAGATCATACCAACCTCAAGCACGCGTACGATGACTACGTAGGTGGAGACATGAACTACAATCAATTTTCGGAACGCTGCTGCTCTACTTGCTGGAACGGTGACGATTTCGGATTCGCGACGATCGACATGACGAGGAAACCCAACGACGGAAAATACAGAAAGAAAATCAACGACTTTCTAAACGTTGTAACGTTGTGAGAAACGACGTATATAAAGAAACGACTTTCTAAACGTTGCAACATTTAGAAAGT